>NC_057794.1:115050138-115170907 GCF_018294505.1 Triticum aestivum | reverse complement strand
GGTAGGATTTTGATAACTTAGGCGAGCACGAGGCTGCAGCTAAGCCCCCGAGTGAGAGGATCGCTCTTCACTCGGTAGGATTTTCACAACTTAGGCGAGTGCTTGGACTGCAGCTAAGCCCCCGAGTGAAAGGCTGGCTTACCACTCGGTAGGATTTTGATAACTTAGGCGAGCACGAGGCTGCAGCTAAGCCCCCGAGTGAGAGGATCGCTCTTCACTCGGTAGGATTTTCACAACTTAGGCGAGTGCTTGGACTGCAGCTAAGCCCCCGAGTGAGAGGATCGCTCTTCACTCGGTAGGATTTTCACAACTTAGGCGAAACGGATTCGCAGCTAAGCCTCCGAGTGAGAGTCTGGCTTACCACTCGGTAGGATTTTGATAAACTTAGGCGAAACGGATTCGCAGCTAAGCCTCCGAGTGAGAGTCTGGCTCACCACTCGATAGGATTTTTACAAACTTAGGCGAAACGGATTCGCGGCTAAGCCACCCACTGAGGGGGAGTTTTTATGTGGGCAAAAATAAAAAGTGATGACACAATTATTTCTAAACCCATGAATTACGGAAGTACTTTATTGCAACTCATCCGAGTGATAAAACTTAAGTGTAAAATGGGCGGAGTAGCTCCGCGTTCCAAGCTCGGGGCTCGTCGATATTATGCTCAATGTTGTAAAGACGGTACGCCCCGTTGTGGAGAACCTTGGTGACGATGAAGGGGCCTTCCCAAGAAGGAGCAAGCTTGTGTGGTTTGTGCTGATCCACTCGGAGAACCAAATCCCCTTCCTGGAAGGCTCGACCTCTCACATTTCGGGCGTGGAAACGGCGCAGATCTTGTTGGTAGATGGTCGACCGGATCAGAGCCATCTCCCTTTCTTCCTCTAAAAGGTCGACTGCGTCCAGCCGCGCTTGTTCAGCTTCTGCTTCGTTGTAGATTTCGACTCGAGGAGCATTGTGGAGAAGATCACTCGGCAAGACTGCTTCGGCTCCATAGACCAAGAAGAACGGAGTTCTTCCGGTCGACCGATTGGGCGTGGTCCGCAGTCCCCAGAGTACAGATGGAAGTTCGTCGACCCAAGCTCCAGCCGCGTGTTTGAGATCACGCATCAGTCGCGGCTTCAGTCCCTTGAGAATCAGTCCATTAGCTCGCTCTGCTTGTCCATTCGACTGCGGATGGGCGACTGATGCGTAGTCGACCCGTGTGCCCTGGGAGTTGCAGAAGGCTCTGAATTCCTCTGAGTCAAAGTTCGACCCATTATCCGTAATGATGCTGTGCGGGACTCCATATCTGAATATTAGTTCCCTGATGAAGCTAACAGCAGTACCGGTGTCGAGGCTCTTGATTGGTTTAGCCTCGATCCACTTGGTGAACTTGTCGACTGCCACCAGTACATGCGTGAAGCCACTTCGTCCTGTTCTCAAAGGGCCGACCATGTCCAGCCCCCAGACTGCAAAAGGCCAGACGAGTGGGATGGTCTTCAAAGCTGACGCAGGTTTGTGTGACATATTCGAGTAGAACTGGCATCCCTCGCACTTATCCACTATCTCCTTTGCCATCTCATTCGCCTTGGGCCAGTAAAATCCGGCTCGGTATGCTTTGGCCACGATGGTCCGGGAGGACGCATGATGACCACAGGTCCCCGAGTGAATATCATTGAGGATGAGTCGACCTTCTTCTAGTGTTATGCACTTCTGACCGACTCCAGTCGTGCTCTCTCTGTATAATTGTCCTTTGATGACGGTAAAGGCCTTAGATCGACGGACGATCTGTCGAGCCTCTTCCTCATCCTCCGGAAGCTCTTTCCTCAAGATATATGCGACATACGGAATCGTCCAGTCGGGAATGACTACCAAAACCTCCATGATCAAGTCGACCACCGCTGGGACTTCAACTTCAGTCGGATCTGTGGCACTCTTGGGCTGCGGAGTTTCTTCGGTGAAAGGATCTTCTTTGACTGACGGAGTATGTATATGCTCCAAGAACACACCACTCGGAATGGCTTCTCTCTTAGAACCTATCTTTGCTAGATCATCAGCTGCTTGATTTTTCAGTCGGGGTATATGATGGAGCTCCAACCCCTCGAACTTTTTCTCCAGCTTCCTCACTGCACTGCAGTATCCAGTCATGGCTGGGCTTCTCACGTCCCACTCTTTCATCACCTGATTGACCACTAAATCTGAGTCGCCATAGACCATTAGGCGACGGACGCCGAGTGAAATGGCCATGCGCAACCCATACAGGAGGGCCTCATATTCTGCCTCATTGTTGGAGGAATCAAAGTGAATCTGGAGCACATATCTGAGCTTATCTCCTCTGGGGGAAACCAGGACAACCCCAGCACCGGAACCGTTCAACATCTTAGAACCATCGAAAAACATGGTCCAATGCTCCGAGTGAACTTCAGTCGGCTGCTGCTGTTCGATCCACTCGGCGAGGAAATCTGCTATTGCCTGGGACTTAATGGCTTTCTTTGCCTCAAACTTGATATCAAGGGGAAGAAGTTCAATCGCCCATTTGGCCACTCGAGCAGTTGCATCTCTGTTGTGCAAAATCTCTGATAGTGGAGCGTCGCTGACGACTGTGATTGAATGGTCAGAGAAATAATGAGCAACCTTCTTTGTGGTCATGTATATTCCATACACAAGCTTCTGATAATGAGGATATCTCTGCTTGGATGGAGTCAAGACTTCAGACAAATAATACACTGGGCGCTGAACTTTGAGAGCTTTTCCTTCTTCTTCCCGCTCGACCGTTAGCACAGTACTGACGACTTGTCCTGTGGCTGCGATGTAGAGCAACAGAGGCTCTTTGCTGATTGGAGCAGCAAGCACCGGCTGGGTGGAGAGCAGAGCTTTTAGCTCGGCGAACGCTGCATCAGCTTCCGGAGTCCACTCGAACTTGTCAGCCTTCTTCATCAGTCGGTAAAGAGGCAGTGCCTTTTCACCGAGTCGTGAGATGAATCGACTTAATGCGGCCAAGCATCCAGTAAGCTTCTGGACATCGTGCACTCGCACAGGGCGTTTCATTCGGAGAATAGTGCTAATCTTTTCTGGGTTGGCGTCGATTCCCCGTTCGGAAACGAGAAAACCGAGTAACTTGCCACCAGGAACTCCAAATGTGCACTTTGATGGATTGAGCTTGATATCATACCTTATGAGGTTGGCAAATGTTTCGGCGAGGTCAGCGAGCAGGTCGGAACCTTTTCGTGACTTGACAACAATATCATCCATATAAGCTTCCACATTCCGACTGATTTGAGTGAGTAGACACTTCTGGATCATTCGCATAAATGTGGCTCCGGCATTCTTGAGGCCGAATGGCATGGTGATATAGCAGAAGCACCCGAATGGAGTGATGAAAGCTGTTTTTACTTCATCGGGCCCATACAGACGGATCTGGTGGTACCCGGAGTAAGCATCTAAAAAAGACAACCTCTCGCATCCCGCGGTCGAGTCAACAATTTGATCTATGCGAGGGAGAGGAAAGTGATCTTTCGGGCAGGCCCGGTTGATGTGCTTGAAATCAATGCACATTCGGAGCGACTTGTCCTTCTTAGGAACCATGACGACATTAGCGAGCCACTCAGAGTGGAATATCTCTCGGATAAATCCTGCTGCCAATAGTCGAGCCACTTCTTCACCAATGGCCTTTCTCTTCTGGACGGCGGACCGCCGAAGATGTTCTTTGACTGGCTTTGCAGACTTGTCGACTCTTAGGCGGTGCTCAGCCAGTCCCCTGGGAACACCTGGCATGTCAGCGGGCTTCCATGCAAAAATGTCCCAGTTCTCACGGAGGAACTGGATGAGCGCTTCTTCCTATTTTGGGTCGAGTGTTGTGGAGATGCGGGTCGGAGCTGCTTCGGGGTCGGTCGGGTGAATGTGAACAGGCTTCGTCTCACCGGACGACTGGAATGCAGATTCTGTGGCGGGCTTCTTGGACCGCAGCAAGTCACTCGGATCTGCGTTTTGCTTGTATTCTTCGAATTCGACCGCTGTCACTTGGGAATCGGCAATTTTGGAGCCCTTCTGAAAGCACTCCTCTGCCTTTTTCCTGTCACCGGTGACAGTGATCACACCTTTGGGACCGGGCATCTTCAATTTGAGACACGTAACATGGTCGAGCCATGAACCGTGCATAGGCTGGCCTCCCCAAAATGGCATGATATGCACTTTGAAAATCCACGACCTCAAACGTCAACTTTTCTTTGCGAAAATGCTTTGAATCGCCAAACACTACGTCCAAAGCTATTTGGCCGAGTGACTCGGCCTTCTTCCCTGGTATAACTCCATGGAAGCTCATGCTACTAGTGCTCAGTCGGGACATCGGAATGCCCATACCTTTCAACGTGTCTGCATACAACAGATTCAGCCCACTTCCACCGTCCATCAGCACCTTTGTCAGTCGAGTGCCTTCGACAACGGGATCGACCACCAAAGCTTGCCTCCCAGGGGTGGCAATATGAGTCGGGTGATCAGATTGGTCGAATGTGATGGGTGTTTGAGACCACTTCAGATAATTTGCCTTTGCTGGGGCAACCATATTAACCTCTCGGTTAATCACTTTCAGTCGACTTCTGCTTTCCACATCTGTGAAGATCATCAAAGTGGAGTTGATATGCGGATATCCTCCCTCACTGTCCTCTTTGTCTTCGGCTTTGTCCGACTCCTTCTCCTTGTCCTTAGACTGTTTTCCCTGAAACTGCTGGATCAGGAGTCGACATTGGCGAGTGGTGTGCTTTGGGTAAATGATATTCCCCTCTTCATCTTTCTTCGTGTGAATATGGCACGGCATATCCATCACGTCGTTCCCTTCTTTATCCTTCACCTTCTTGGGGTTCCAGGATCCTTTTGGTTTCCCCTTAAACTTTCCTTGAGTCACGGCCAGAGCCTCTCCAGGAGCTGCCGGTTCAGCCTTCCGCTTCTGTTTCCGACTGGAATTTCCTTTTTCCGACTGACTCGGCTTGTGCTTGCCGCTTCGGAGTCGGTCTTCTTCTTCGCCGTTGGCGTACTTGGTAGCAATCTCCATCATCCGACTCAAGGTCATGTCACTGGTTCGACCAAATTTCAAACTCAGTTCTCTGTTCTTGACACCATCTTTGAAGGCGCATACTGCCTGATGGTCAGAGACATTTTCCACAGTGTGGTGCAAAGTGATCCACCTCTGAATATACTCTCTGAGAGTCTCATTGGTTTTCTGCACGCAGACTTGCAACTCTGTCAATCCCGCTGGTCGCTTGCAAGTCCCTTCGAACGTTCTGACGAACACTCGGGACAGATCTTCCCAAGTGTAAATGTTGCTAGGAGGCAATTGAGTCAACCATGCCCTGGCAGAACCTTCCAACATGAGGGGCAAATGCTTCATGGCCACCTCGTCGTTCCCACCACCGATCTGAACTGCCACTCGGTAGTCTTCAAGCCAAGTTTCAGGCTTAGACTCACCAGTGAACTTGCTGACTCCTGTTGCCAGCCTGAAATTGGGGGGAATAACAGCGGCTCTGATAGCTCTGCTGAAACATTCAGGACCAGAAACATGTACTCGACTGCTCGTGGGCACATCTCTGTCGAGTGCACCTCGATGGGCTCTGTTCCGGTCGACCAATCCTTGCACGATAATGGATCGCGCGTCGAAGCCTGGCTCTCTGGGGTCAACTGGAACCCTACGCCCTGTACTGTACTGACGCCTATCATCTGGCTGCCGAGGAGCGTAAGACCCACCCCTCGGAGGGGAATAGGGCACTCGACGCCTATCGTCTCGGTCGAGTCTGTCGCCATATTGATCTCGTCGATTCTCACGCCCTTCGCGCCGCGGAGGCGATCTGGGGTTGTGAGCTGACTGAACCGTATTCACAGTGACAGATCGACTGTGAATTCTGTTGCGCGACTGAGACACGGCTGAATTCTGATCTCCTGCTGCCCGGAGCAGATCCCTGATCTACAGCAAACCTCTGCCAGCTTCTGACTGCGAAGGCTGAATGGACTCTGCTATACGGGTCGCAGCTGCTAAATTCTGAATTGGGGTTCGATATACCTGAGTCGGCGGGAAGAGTTGATGTCGACTGGTGTCGGGAACTCGTTGCCGCGCGCGCTCGTCGAGTGCTCGCTGAAGGTTCTCCAGTCGAGTGCGCTCGGCCAAATTGGCCAGACGCGCCTCCTCCAAGGCACGAGCCTCGGGGGTTTCTCCTGCGATGGGAATACGCAGGGGATCCTCGTTCCTGCGGCGAAGCTCTTCTCTTTGCAAAGAGTCGAGTGGCTCGGGCTGGTACTCTTCGTAGCCTCGTGCAGGGTCGCCGCCGTCGCCTGCTCCACCACCACGGGCGAAGCCAGGAGGACTGTGGGGCCCGTCGACCATCAAGATTTCCGCCGCTGGATCACTGCTTCCGCACTCGGATGCAGTCTCTCCGGAGCCAGTCGACTGATCGAACAAGCCGTAGAGAGATTCGTTGGGCTCGATTACCGCAACTTGTGTAGTGGCCGACTGGCGAGCCACCGCGTGACTCACCCATCGCTGAAGCCTCGACCGGCCTGAGCGCTTGCGCTGGCGGGAGACCGGGAGGGTGGAAGATGGAAGATCCGACCGATACTGGGTCGATGGTTGCCGCAGCAGAACGCCGCGGACACATGCGCGAAAATGCGTCGCACCGCGGACGGGGAGCGCATCTACGTCGAGTGGAGCCTCCTGGAGCCATGCGGAGTCGTCGGCGATGAAGGTGAGAGTGCCGAGACGGATCTCTTGTCCCTCGATCAAAACTCCAGCAGACACCATGATGAAAATACTCGGAAGAATCGCAACTTCTCCACAAAATCGCTAAAACACCTGCCCCACGGTGGGCGCCAACTGTCGTGGTTCTAAGCCTGACAGTAGAGTGGGGGGTAGGTATGGAGAGGCAAGGTCCTAGCTATGGAGAGGTTGTAAGCACCAAAGATGTACGAGTTCAGGCCCTTCTCGGAAGAAGTAACAGCCCTACGTCTCGGAGCCCGGAGGCGGTCGAGTGGATTATGAATGTATGGATTACAAGGTGCCGAACCCTTCTGCCTGTGGAGGGGGGTGGCTTATATAGAGTGCGCCAGGACCCCAGCCAGCCCACGTAGGAGAGGGTTTAAGGTGAGTTAAGTCTGGGGCGTTACTGGTAACGCCCCACATAAAGTGCCTTTACTATCATAAAGTCTACTTAATTACAGGCCGATGCGGTGCAGAGTGCCTCTTGACCTCCTGGTGGTCGAGTGAGTCTTCGTGGTCGAGTCCTTCAGGCCAGTCGAGTGAGTCTTCGTTGGTCGAGTGAGTCCTCGTTGGTCGACTGGAAGGCGACTTCTTCTAGGGATGTTCTAGGGTGAGTTACTTGGAACAGGTCCGTGACCCTACCCTAGGTACATGACCCCATCAGTTACCACACACCAGGCATTGCATACAACCAAACACCATACTTTGGGTTTGTCCACTAACATGCATGTAACCAAACACCAGACAGTGTGGTTCTGCCCATGCAAGCAAGAGGCCATGCAGGCAATCAAACAACATGCAGATGGTGCATTTGAGGCTGCATTTGCATAGCCAGATTGGGTGAAAAAGTGTATGCAATGCGGGTACTGTAGCGCACGGCAACCAAACACGCCCATCAGCGCTCGAGCTAGCATGCGGCGCTGTCTTGGTCAGGGGCCACACGTATGGTTGGTCGAGCCCATGATCCTTTTTTATCCCTGTTTCTGTGAATTTTCAGCAATAAACTTGACATTACCCCTTAAAAAATGCCACTTTCTTTTTCTGGAAACCAGCATAATTGGTTGATGTGGTAACTCTCTCCTTCTGCCCGGCCGAAAATAAGGAAAACTGCCGCCAAGCGGCATCACTCGTTCCACTGTTCATTACAAACAGTAGCCCAAAGATAACTGGAATCCTAACGTGAATATATAATGTACTACTCCAGTTAGCTATCTATGTTGAAAATATGTGTTAGTCTAGAGGGATTCCAGTACCGAACATGCACGCAGGAGTAAACTTGAGGGGCACAGGTATCGAGGCGCGGTTAGTCTAAGGCTAGCCATAGTAGGGGTAACTTACGTAAGTACCTTAACACATTCCAAGACAATTTTACTTATGTGGCAAGTATTTAATAAGAAAAAATGTGCTTGTGGTAATATAATATGTTACTGTAACATAGCGCTTCCCGAGGCAAAATGAGTCTATGAGCTAATAAATGAAACCATCTATGACACTACTACTTAGTTACTTTACACTATAAAGATAGTAACTTAGACTAGTGTCATATGCATAACACTAGTATAAATTACTTCCCACTATGACCAGCCTAATGGCAAGGGAAATACATGTATTGCAGTCAAAATCAAGTGGCTGGTGTGGTGTAGGTGTAGGTTGGGCAAGTGCACATACACATGCACGGTCAAAGAACAGCGCAGCGACGTCGTAGGCACAATGTGCGGGTCAAACAGAGCAGGATCGATCGGCGTGCAACGCATCTCCTCCTTGCAAGCCACGCACTTGCACGCATTGCACACTCTAGCCCCATGTAGCATGTGATTAACTAATGATCGAGCCAGCTCTGTCACAAGCTAGGAAACACACGGTGCGTAGCGTACGGACACTCAGAGCAACTCTAACAAACCCCGCATCTCGTTCCGATCCGTAAAATAATCGCTAAAATGTGGGTCGGGACGAAAAAACCTGCCCGATTAGACCCCGCATCCTGGTTCGGCCCGCAAAAAAAATTGAGAGGCGCGGTAAAATCTTGGCCTCAACCCACGAATACGCGGGTTCCCCCTCGCCGCTGCGGTGGCCTGCATCATAGAAAAGCAGTTGGCGGGAGGGACATTTCAGTCCGCACGCCTTTCCCCACCTCCTTCCGCCGCCGACCGCCTTTGCTTCCGCTCGTCCGCCGCCGGCGATTCCGGCCAAATCTGCGGGCGGAATCGCGCCGCGGGGCCGTCCCTCACCCTCCAGCGCACCAAGCCCCTCCCCCCCGATCCGGCGAGAAGAGCCGCCCCTCCTCGTCGCCGCGAGGGATCGACCACCGTCGAGTTCGCCCCTCGTCGCCGCCCGGGATCACCCGTCGCATCCGCCGCCAGTTAGTGTTTGTTTTGTGATATTTGCGAGCGGTGTAGTTGATTGACGCGACGGTATGCATGTAGATGAAATTGAGCCCGTGCGAGAAGTTCTTGCTCTCTGATTCATCTCATTCGGACGACTTGGATGTTGAGACCATGCTTGCGACCTTTCGGCAGCAGACATTAGTGATGGCACTTGCCGTGAAGGAGCACGAAGACGAGAACCAGAAGAGGCAGCGAGGACTGACCGTTGGGCGTCTTTGCATTCCTCGAAATCACCATCTTGGAAATAAGATGTTGATGCAAGACTACTCCATGGAGAATCCAATATATCCATCGCACCTCTTCCGGAGGAGGTGCCGAATGCACTGATCCCTCTTTGTGAAAATTGTTCAAGTTTGCGAGGCAAATTCCCGGTATTTACTCAAAGAAGAAATGTTGCGGGCTTAAAGGGATTTAGTGCATATCAAAAAATCTCCGCGGCTATGCGGGTGATTGCATATGGCGTTCCAGCTGACTATGCCGATGAGTACCTTCGCATTGGTGAAGATACTACAATTGAGTCAGTGCGTAGATTTGCAAAAGTGATCATCCATGTTTTTGGTCCTGAGTATCTTCGCGCACCCAACGAGGATGACACAAAGAAATTGATGGCATCTAATTAGAGGAGAGGTTGGCCTGGCAAGCTAGGTAGCATTGATTGTATGCATTGGACTTGGAAAAATTGCCCAAAGGCATGGCAAGGAATGTATTATGGCAAGTCTCGTGACGCAACAATTGTGCTAGAGGCCGTAGCATCCGAGGATTTATGGATTTGGCATTGCTTCTTTGGTATGCCGGGCACTCTGAATGATATCAATGTGTTGCAATGACCTCATTTGTTTGCTAGGCTTGCTAGTGGTGATACTCCTGCTTGCAACTACACTATCAATGGGCATGAATACACAAAAGGGTACTATCTTGCAGATGGTATATACCCTCCTTGGTGCACATTTGTTAAGAGCATCAAAGATTCCAAAACTAGAAAACATTGTGAATTTGCAAGGGTTCAAGAGACAGCCTGAAAAGACACTGAAAGAGCATTCGGTGTTTTGCAATCTCCGTGGTCCTTCTCGTTTTTTGGGATAAGAGAATCTTGAAAAATATCATGGCATGTTGTGTTATCCTTCACAATATGATTCACTTGGAATTCTTCTACGACAATGTGGGCAGCCGTGTCAAACCAGCTAGAGACCCTAACCGCATTAGAGCTTTTCTTCAGACATATAAAGAGATTGAAAATGCAAACACACACTTTCAACTTCAGGAGGATCTCATTGAGCATCATTGGCAAAGAGCTGGGCAGCGGCTCATTTCTGTATTCATTTGTATTTGTATTCATCACAAGTTTTGTATTGCATTGTTTAAGTTTGCTTCGGTGATTTGAATAATTATTTGTAATGTGGATGATTGTTGTATTATGTTGGATTTGAATAATTATTTAGTTTGCTTCTGTTTGTTGTATTAAGTCGGATTTGATATTTACGGGCCGATGAGATGCGGAATGCAGCAGTGCAAGAGCAGACACCGCAAAGCCGACCTGTCTAAAAGTATCGCAACGGGGCATATTTTACTTTTATACGGGTCCGTTTGGGGGGTCTGCATTTGCGGTCGTCCTTGCCGGCTCGCAACGGCCATTTTCCTCGAACTGCAAATGTGTTTTGTGGGCCGGCAAGATGCGGGGTCTGGCAAGATGCGAGGTCTGCTAGAGTTGCTCTAACCCATGCGTAGCGTACGTCCACCGGTCATCTTTACCAGAGCTCATGCAATTGGGAAAGGCTTATCGACCGTGCGCAAGTGCTCTTTTACAAACAGTAAAATAAAAAATAGAAAAAATATCAAACATTTTTATATGTTGAGCATATTGATTAATTAGGAAACACATAATAGATTAGGAGTTATTTCAGCTTGTCTTGTATTTAGGGGTGGATTAACGAGCTGCTCGGATCGTTAAGCTTGAGCTCGTTAAGACTCGGCTCGTTAAGATTAACGAGGAGAAACCCCTGCTCGGCTCGGTTCGTTTGAATCTCGTTAAGCACATAAGTGCTCGCGAGCGCTCGTTAACATATTATAATGTGTTATGGTCTACATGATGTGTGCATGGTTGTGTTTTTTATGATGAAATATGGTGGCTACGAAAGAAATACACTCGTTTGTTGCCTCATTTGTTGATTAGATTGAATAGATGAACTGAGGTGCTACAAAAAGTTTGCCGCGTAAGATGAAAATATGTGTTGTGTTTTTACTAACAAGCTACTCGTGAAACTCATTAAACTTAACAAGCTGAAATCATTGATTGGCTCTATTCATTAAGAAGCGAGCTACGAGCTTAACGAGCCGAACTATCGAGATCGCGAGCTATGAGCTTTTGGTCCAACCCTACTTGTACTCCAAGTTACTCTATATATATGCCCATGCGGCTCAGGCCTCATTCAGTTTGGAGGATTTTTTAGAAAAAATATAGGAACAAAGATTCTGGAGAAATTTTTTGGGACAATTGTATTTTTGCCCCTAGTTCGTTCCTACCCACGGGTTTTGCCTTACTTTTCGAGCTTGCTCAGTTTTGCCCTTACTTTTTCCGCCGAGGTCCCTCGAATGCCCTTTGACCGTTTAACCAAAACTTTGAAAATTCATAACTAATTCATATGAACTCGGAAAAATGCAAATAAGATATCAAAATGTTCAGATAAACATTACCTTTATGTGCATATCATTTGCATTCAAGACAAAAACACCCTTTAAACTACGTGAGGTAATTAATGTTATTAACATTATTAAAAATAAAAAGGTACAAACAATATTTTTTCATGAATAAAAATTACATGCAAATGTAGGTGATGTTTTCTGAACATCCTGATATCTTATTTGCATTTTTCAGAGTTCGTATCAATTTGTTATGAAGTTTCCAAATAATGGTCAAAGTCGTTAGAACATTCATAACAAGATGATACGAACTCGGAAAAATGCAAATAAGATATCTGGATGTTCAGAAAACATCACCTACATTTGCATGTTATTTTTATTCATGAAAAAAATATGGTCCATACCTTTTTATTTTTAATAATGTTAATAACATTAATTACCCCATGTAGTTTAAAGGGTGCTTTTGTCCTGAATGCAAATGATACACACATAAAGGTAGAGTTTATATGAACATTTTGATATCTTATTTGCATTTTTCGGAGTTCATATGAATTAGTTATGAATTTTCAAAGTTTTGGTCAAATGGTCAAAGGGCATTCGAGGGACCACGACGGAAAAAGTAAGGGAAAAACTGAGCAAGCTCGAAAAGTAAGGGCAAAACCCGCTGGTAGGAACCAACTAGGGGTAAACATGCAATTGTCCCAAAAAATTTCTATATATGCATTCGGTTTGTAGGGAATGCGTACATGAATTTCGTAGGAATACTACTCATTTCTTGTGTTTTTGGAGGAAATTACACATGCACGCAAAGCTCATTTTGCGCGTAGAAATGAGGCAAGTCAATTTCTTAGGATGGAAGTGTTATCCTATCAAATTCCTATACTACTCCGAATTCCTACGTTTTGATTTCCACTAAACCGAATGAGCCCTCAAGCAATAAACATTGAATTCCACCAATTCCTCTCTATCCCTTCTCACATGGTATCAGCCTAACCGATCCAAACCCTAGCCGTCGCCGTCGCTTCCGCTCCACGCCGCCCCGGGGCGGTCGGTCTCCATGATCGTCACCGGAGGCCACGCCGCCCGTACCTAGGGTTCATTCGCTGGTCATGTTGACTGGCTGCCCTAGAGAGTCTTTTTCCGATCCTTTGATTCGGTGTTTTCTCTCTCCCGTCAGTCATCTTGATCGATGTTTTTTGTTTTTGGTTTTCTGATCTAAGATTAGAACGCCACCGCCCGCGCCAGTCTTCGCCACGTTGTTGGGTTCCTCGCCTACTTGGAGCACAGCCGCCATGCTCCTAACCTAGCCGCCGCTGCCGCTATAGCTTTCTCACCCAAGCCACGCCGCTAGTCCACCCCCTTCGTGTTCGTCCAGCACCAGATCGTCTCTAGCGCTGCCGTCATCTTCCCTGACCACCGTTGGTGACATTGGCCCCATGCCGATTGGTGCCACAACCATCGTCGAGTCTCCTTCTCGGGTGGCCCCTCCGACTCCTCGATATGGTGTACAGCTCGTGCAGGTCCCCGTCTACGCATGCCCGGTGCTGGCAACACCGATGCGTGCCTTCGTCCACGACGTGTCCCTGGGCCTGGCAAGCTTGGAGAGGCGCTTCGTCAACTTCATCTTCGTCTGTCTACGCATGCCTGGTGCTGGCAACACTGGCACGTGCATTCGTCTATGATGTGTCCCCGGGCTTGGCAAACCCGCCACGACACCTCGTCAACAACGTCTTCTTCCAAGCACAACACTACTTTGACACCACTGCGCCTATGACTAACTCGACACCTCCTTGTGTCCGCGGCTCCACAGCGACTTCCTCGACGCCGGCCACCCCGACCCGACATCGACCATGGCTCAATCGCACGGCTACTTTGACCACGACTACACCACCCTATGCTCTTGGCTACCTCGACAAATGGCACAAAGGGCTACCGCCTTGCTTGAGGAATCTCGTCGGTTTCCACTCCATCCACAACTCCATGATGCATTGACCGTTCCGACTATTCAGGGGATGTCCATCGGCTTACCTTCGGATTCTTCTCCAGTCTCATTGTCTGCGTCGCTATCATTGTGACTGCGAGGGGATGTTGAGTATATTGATTAATTAGGAAACATAGGATAGACTAGGAATTATTCCAGCTTGTCTTGTACTTCAAGTTGATCATGTACTCCTATATATATGCCCATGAGCCTCAAACAATAAACATTCCACCAATCCCTCTCTATCCCTTCTAACACTATAAAATATTGGCAAACATTAAGGAATGTTTAAAGTGTTTGCAAAGTTTTACCATTAAATCACATTCGTGGAAGTCGTGACAAAGTAAAATAAAACTAGAGCTCCAAAATGCTTTCGAAAGTACCATTTTCAGAGCATCAATTTTTTTGCCACGACTTCCAGGAATGTGATTTCATGATGAAACTTTGCAACAACCGTAACCATTTCTTAATTTTTGCCATAATTATTTTTACAAATTTTGAATTTACTATTCATCCAGGAGCATATAAGCTCGCGGGCAGATACTCCACGTCCCCTAATGGCACTTTTCTTTTGCAAATAACCACTCCTTAAGACCTACGTCAGGTGATAGACACACGCCCTTCTGTTTCCAACCCTAGCTGCCTCCACCAAAGGTATTCTCCGTGACACTCTTTTGGTCCCCATCCTCTCCTCTGTCTGTTGATCTCTTCGATGGCACAAGGAATGGGGATCCTCCCATTTGATTTCTCTCTTTCCTAAATTTTATTTCCATGGCGTATTGACAAGGTGGTTATGACGATGGCGTGTTAGAATAGCCTCTTCCTACCTCGACGATGTCCAATCCAGTGTTGACGAAGGACCTATGAGAGTTTGTATGATCTCTTGGCTCTCTTCATATCTTTGCAGTTGGTGTGTCCATCAAGGAGATCAATAGGCTATCTATTGGTAAGGTGACCTCAACATATTCGTTTATGTTGTTCCGTGGCATAGTCTAGTTTCTCCAACTCTCTAGATTGGTGGTGATGGACTAAAAGTCAATATTGGGTGGGGTGATGCTCTAACCGGTGTTTCTTTGGCGATTTCGAGATCTTGATTCAAGTGGCGAATGACTATTGCAAAATTTAAAGCCTGGTATAGTGAGGACACTTGCAGGTGTCCCTTTCCTTTATTGTTGGTTCAATGCATTTTTCAATCTCCGGCAGGTGATGTATAATCATAGGAAGAAGAATGCTCTTATGATTTTATTGGTATTTTATTATTACTAGTCGTTCGATGCTCAATTGTATTTCCATTATACTGGCATGATTTCCTTAATAATTATGAGATCTAAAATGCCCTTTAGGTGTCTTTTCTTAAAAATACATACAACTTGTATTACACCAAGGGCCACAAAGTACAGAAAATTTCAACCTGGCCCTGGAGATACATGTGGGAGCACAAGCCTCCATGTGTCGGCTAAAGCACCATAGGTTGCCACCGTAGCACAAACCACAACTAATGCTTCCACCAGCAACCAACACAGCTGACCAAGGATTTTGGCAATGGTTGTCACCGGCTTGGCGAAGGCACTAGTAGACGAATTGTCTCTAGGGATGCATGAAGCAACTATCAAAGCCTAAGATGAGGTCTTCCATCATCTCTAATAGCCAAGGTTGGCCATCCCAAATTGTCGGCATCGAGGATGAAGATGATGAACATGCATGTGTCTACTAGCCAAGGCCTATGTCTCGGACAGAGATTTCCAAAGGGAGAAAGTAGCATTGCCGCTGATCTTATTGCACAACTTACCCACCTCAGAACTACTAAGCAGGCCTCCAATGGAGGTTGAAGGGGAAATATAAGAGGATGGGAAGAAAAAAATGAGTAGATCGGTCTCTTCCCAACGCATAGGATCAAAATGAGCACATTGTCCAGTCATACAACTTGTAATTTTCCCAAGACAATTTGCTTGAAGGTCTAGGAGTTTAAAAAAGACCAAATAAAAAGGCTGGTGAAATGGATTACTAAGAACCTCATCCGGTGGAAATCCGATAGGGGACAGGGGGACACAAACACGAACATGACATGTTTGAAGTAATATGGGCTTTAACTGCCTTTTGACACTTCGTTTCTGTTTTTTGGTTAGGATTTAATAATCTTGACACAATGGACAGAGTTGATCCATGTTTTGTTGAAAGTGCAACTAACCCTGGGTGATTTTGCTAATTACTAACAACATATAGCTCATTGAGCTAACATTATTCCAAGATTAATATTTCAGGAAAAACTCAATGAATGGCATGGCATGGATGAGGAAAGTGGATCCCTCAAAATTCTAAGGACAAAATTTTTGGCTCAAGCTTGAAGCTCAAGACTCTACATTTTATATTTTAGTGATCCAAGATCACATTGAGTCTATAGGAAAAGCCAATACTATCAAGGAGGGATGAGGTGTTTCTTAATGGCTTGCTTGCTCAAAATGCTTAGTGATATGCTCCCAAATCCTCAACTACCTTCCCACATCCACATATGACCTAAACCAAAAGTCAAACTCGGCCCCACCGATTCTTTCTATCCGGCGTCACCGAGTTTCAAATGTCATAGCCACTGCCAAAAACCCTAGGCAAATCGGTCTCACCGATAGGGATCTCGGTCTCACCGAGATGGGATTGTAATCTCTCTGTTTCCCTTCGTAACGTTTTGGTCTTACCGAGATGAGCGATCGGTTCCACCGAGATTGCAATGTAAACTCTCTATTTCCCTTTTATAACATTTCGGTCTCACCGAGATGAGCGAATCGGTCCCACCGAGTTTACCTGACCAACTCTCTGGTTAGCTTATTACCAAAATAGGTCCCACCGAGTTTGTGTAATCGGTCACACCAAGATTACGTTATGCCCTAACCCTAACCATATCGGTCCTACCGAGTTGCATCTCAGTCCCACCGAAAATCCTAACGGTCACTAGGTTTGCTGAATCGGTCCGACCGAGTTTAACCATTCGGTCCCACCGACTTTGGCAAATTGTGTGTAACGGTTAGATTTTGTGTGGAGGCTATATATACCCCTCCACCCACTCTTCATTTGTGGAGAGAGCCATCAGAACATACCTACACTTCCAATACACATTTTCTGAGAGAGAACCACCTACACTTGTGTTGAGGTCAAGATATTCCATTCCAACCATATGAATCTTGATCTCTAGCCTTCCCCAAGTTGCTTTCCACTCAAATCTTCTGTCCACCAAATCCAAATCCTGTGAGAGAGAGTTGAGTGTTGGGGAGACTATCATTTGAAGCACAAGAGCAAGGAGTTCATCATCAACACACCATTTGTTACTTCTTGGAGAGTGGTGTCTCCTAGATTGGCTAGGTGTCACTTGGGAGCCTCCGACAAGATTGTGAAGTTGAACCAAGGAGTTTTTAAGGGCAAGGAGATAGCCTACTTCGTGAAGATCTACCGCTAGTGAGGCAAGTCCTTCGTGGGCGACGGCCGTGATGGAATAGACAAGGTTGCTTCTTCATGGACCCTTCGTGAGTGGAGCCCTCCGTGGACTCGCGCAATCGTTACCCTCCGTGGGTTGAAGTCTCCATCAACGTGGATGTACGATAGCACCACCTATCGGAACCACGACAAAAACATCCGTGTCTCCAATTGCGTTTGAATCCTCCAAACCCTTCCCTTTACATTCTTGCAAGTTGCATGCTTTACTTTCCGCTGCTCATATACTCTTTTGCATGCTTGCTTGAATTGTGTGGAGATTGCTTGACTTGTGCTAAGATAGATAAAATCTGCCAAGAACTAAAATTGGGAAAAGGCTAGATTTTTATTTGGTCAAGTAGTCTAATCACCCCCCTCTAGACATACTTTCGATCCTACAAGTGGTATCAGAGCTTTGATCTCCATTTGCTTTGATTTCCATAGCTTTTGGCGGTCATAGCCTTGGTTTCACAACCTAGGAGAGTATGGCGTCTAGCGAGGGAAATTATCACCGTAGAGGTCCTTACTTTGATGGCACTAATTTTGCTAGTTGGAAGCATAAGATGAAAATGCATATTCTTGGACATAACCCCGCCGTTTGGGCTATTGTGTGTATTGGCTTGCAAGGTGAATTCTTTGACGGGAAAGAACCGAACCGTGAAGCCACCGCGGAAGAGTTGAAAATGCTGAAATACAACGCTCAAGCTTGTGATATCCTTTTCAACGGATTGTGCCCCGAAGAATTCAACAAAATCAGCCGTCTTGAGAATGCAAAGGAAATTTGGGATATTTTGATTGATATGCACGAAGGTACCGACTCCATCAAGGAATCCAAATTGGATGTGCTTCAAAGTCAACTTGACAAGTTCAAAATGAAGGATGGTGAAGGTGTTGCTGAAATGTACTCTAGGATTGCTTTTATCACAAATGAGATTGCCGGCTTAGGGAGTGAAAAGATGACAGATAGATTCATCATCAAGAAGATCCTAAGAGCCTTGGATGGAAAATATGATACCGTGTGCACATTGATCCAAATGATGCCAAATTACAAAGATCTCAAGCCAACGGAAGTCATCGGAAGAATTGTTGCTCATGAGATGTCACTCAAGGATAAAGAGGAACTTCACAACAAATCAAGTGGTGCTTACAAAGCCTCATGTGAAGCCCCCACATCATCGATTGAGAAACAAACCTTCAATGAAGAATTGAGCTTAATGGTGAAGAACTTCAACAAGTTCTACAAGAGTAGAAGCAAAGAGAGAAGCTCCAAGTCAAGGTCCTACAATGATAAAAGATCTTCTAGTCGAGAGCGAAACTGCTACAATTGTGGAAGGCCCGGACACTATTCCAATGAGTGTACGGCCCCCTGCAAGAGAAGAGAAGATTCTCCCAAGAGAAGAATCACCATCTAGAGAAAGAAGGAGTAGAGATGATCGTTATGAACGAAGACCCTCACAGAGAAACAAGGATTCAGAAAGAAAGGACAAGTCATCAAGGAGCTACACAAAACGAAGACATCAAGCTCATGTTAGTGAATGGGTATTCGGCTCCGACTCCGACAACCACTCCGAGAGAAGCTATCACTCTGACTCCGAATATACTCAAGATGAAGGTGTTTCCGGTCTAGCACTTGTGACAACCAACTCCTACGACATATTTGACTCACCAAATGAAGGAGTTGGAACATGCTTCATGGCTAAAGGCCCAAAGGTATCACACCCCGAGTATGTTGATTTCAATAGTGATGAAGATGACTTGTTAGGTGATGATGATTTACTTGTTGACAACTCTAGTGATGAATAGTGTGATGAAACGTCAATTAATCATGCTAATCAAGATAAAACGAATGACAATGATAAGTAGAAGATTGAGTCTCTAACTAAAGAACTAAACACTCTTAAGTTAGCTCATGAAACTATCTTAGGAGATCATCGAGAACTTTTAAGGACTCATGAGAAATTACGCCTTGAAAAGCTCAACCTTGAGCAAGAGCATGAGTTCTTAAAAGCAATCAATGATGATCTTCGTAAGAAAAGTTCTTCTTACATTGCCAAGCATTTACTCTTATCCACTTACATGCCTCAAGTCAAGTGTAGTAACAAGAACAAGAATGATTCTTCCTCTAGTAGTAACAATAATCATGCTAAATCCAATATTGTTGCTTCGAGTAGTTCTCTTGATTCCACTAATGATTCTCTTAGACAAGTTACACTTGAGCAAGAAAATAGCTTATTGAAGGGAATTATAGAGAAAGGTGTTCACAAGAGCCTTGCCGGAAGTAAGCAATTCGAGGAAATTGTACGCAAGCAAGGAAGGCACTAGAAGAATCAAGGTGTTGGTTTTGAACGAAAGTTCAATGCCAATGGAGTTGAGTGGGAAGAAGATCAATACCCCAAGATAAAGTTTGTTCCTCAACAAGAGAAGTATGATCCTACTTCTTTCAAAGGGACACAAGCTCAAGATGATCTTCCACCACAAGACCACAAGCAAAAAGGCAAGGACAAGCTTCAAGAGGAAATTGATGCATTTGAAGAAGCTCCTAAGGCCTTGGTCAAGTGGGTTCCCAAGACTACTTCAAGTTCCACTTCATCAAGTACAACTACAACACCGAGGATTCCCATCAAGATGGTGTGGATCCCGAAGAAGAAGAACTAGAGAGTTCTTGAGGGTGACTCCACCAACATACTTCACTCTTATCATCTTGGCAAGAACAAGTGCAATCAACTTCCACATCTTGCACTAGTTCAAGGAGTCACAAACCCTCTTGTTGGTAAGACAAGGGACAAGGTAACCTAAAAGCTTTCATAGACATCATCTTGTGTGTGCATCACTTTATGTCTATGGATATCCTGTTTTGTTCCTTGTGGGACTAACCCGTGTAGGTATTGAAAGTGCAACTCACTCCAATGGATAGCTTCAAATGATCTACATCAACATTGAGCATCCACATCTTCAACATCTACATGAAGTCATCATCGACAAAACCCAAGGTTAGTTCATCCCTCTTAGGGGGGATCTCACATCTAGGGGGAGCTTTACTCTAAAAATTGAGCTAAAGCAACTCTAATGGTATGAACACAACAATGCTTTATGTAAAAGTGGTAACCCCACTTGTGCTTAAACGATGAGTATGACCTATGATCAAATGTTCTCATTTGACTCCTAAGTCAATATACACATATATAGATGACCTAGTCATCGCAAATTGTTTGATAGATGCTAGAATTGGTTGTGCATGCTTTGCCACATATTTCAATTGCCATTTTATTGCGTGAGCATGTTGATTGCATATTTTACTCATTCGAGGACATCCACTTGTGGTTTTGATTGATTGGTTTTCTTTTCTTTTGCCAAGTGGATGGACAAGAATGCCTAAGAACCCTCTCTAGCTATCTATGCTTTTCTCGTCTCAAACTCTATTCATGCTACATCACAAAATTTGATCAAGTCAGATTCGAACCACTCTGTGTGAGGAGCACTCGGAGTCCCCGATTCGTCATAGACTTAAAATTCCAAAACTTCTTTGTGCGTTTCGGTCTGACCGATTCATCCATTTCGGTCATACCGAGATCACTAAGTCGATCTAGGTTTTCAATCTCGGTGCAACCGATTTGAACCTTTCGATCACACCGAATTTCAGTAACTGATTGCAGTTATGAATCTCGGTGACATCGAGTTGTTCCACTCGGTCACACCGACAGGGTCGAGCTATATATATCCACGGGCAATTTTTTGGAAATTTCTCCGAAGTCTTTTCGCCCGCGCTTAGCCCGCTCTGCCTTCAGGGTCTCCGGATCGTCTTCCTCGTCGCCAGCCGCCTCCTGCCGCTGGTCTCCGCCGCCGTCAACGGGAATCATCCCCACCGTTGCCGCCGTAGTGAGTTCATCACCGAACTAGGGTATGAATTCGATCACTGTGCTATCCCTATCTGATTCCTAGCACATTGTGTTCGCCATGTATCTTGCCACGATTGAGACCATTCTTATCCAGTCAAAACACTCCGTAGTTTAGTCGTGAATTGAAAATTTAGGGTTAGGTTTCCGCCGAAACCATCTCGGACCCACCGAGTTGTGGAACTCGGTACCACCGATTCGGCTCAGGCCATTGCACATGTAATTTTCGGTCTGACCGAGAATTGCAAATCAGTGTGACCGAGTTCAGGACTTTGTGAAACCCTAGCAGTCTCGGTGCCACCGAACTGTGACTCGGTCTGACCGAGTTCACTAGTTTAGGTTCCAACAGCTGCTTCGGTATCACCGAGTTTACAAATCGGTTGATCCGAAATGCTTTTTGTGGAAAACTAAAACTAAGTTTTTGACTCATTCTTTTGCAAAAACCTCTGCATTTTGTGATGCTCATCCACTCTATCTCATCTATATCTATTCACAGGGTCTGTTGTTAGTGTTTGCAATATGTCTGATCAGAGTGACAGCCAGAACAGGTCAGAGGAGCAGGTTCACCTGAGTGAGAGCACTAGTCCCTCTAGCAGTTCAGATGATGGCAGCAAGAGCACCCCAAGCAACTTACCCAAAGCTGCCACTAGGGCCAGAAAGAAGAAGACATCTGAATCTGAGGATGAAGACTATGTGGCAGTTGAGGATGAGGCCACTTCCAAGAAGAAAGTGGTTAAGAAGAAATATAGCACTGCTGCTGCCACCAAGCCAGGCATGAAACAAAAGGTTCCTGCAAAGAGAATTCCAATGTCTAAGGCCAGAGCATCTACTCAAGTCCCTCTGGGATCTGAACCCAAAGAGGCTGCTGCAGAAGGGAAGAAGAGGAAGGACAGGATCAAAAATACCACTGCTAGAGTGCTTGGGAGATCCTCAATCATGAGAGATTCTGAAGAGGAAGAGGAAGAAGAGGTTGCTGCACCAGCACCCAAGGCACAAAAGCTGATGGGTGATGCTATAAAGTCAGGGGCTGCAACATCAAAGCCCAAAGAAGCACCCAAAGCAGCCTCCAAGCTCAAGAGTGCACCTAAGAGGAATACCAGGAGTATACCAGCTGCTGAGAAGAACAAGGCCCCAGTGCCTGAAGTTGCTGCTGATGAAGATAATGAAAGACTCGAACCCAAGATTCCAGACCACAATGATGCTCATCCTGTGGCTGAGAACATGAAGATCAGGAGAGACTCGGGGTTGAGGCTATGGAGAGAGTCAGATCCATATGCCACCAGGAGAAGGACTGCTGTTGATTACAGGTTCCACACAAAGGAACAGCAGGATTTCTATGAGACAATCTTGTTGGACAAGAAGCATATAGTGTGTGATATGAGGTGGGTCAACTGGACCTACATGAAGGAGAATGAAGAACACTATCCTGGAGTGTATGATAGCTTCAGTGCATGTGGAGTTGCAGGCTTTGTTGGGCAGAAGCTCACAAACTGGAATAATGAGCTCATTATGCAATTCTGCTCCACAGCACATTTCTATCCAGATGGCAGAATAGTTTGGATGTCTGAAGGAACGAGATACCAATCAACTATTGAGGAATGGGCCAATCTGATCAATGCCCCAAAGGAAAGTGAAGATGACTTGGATGTTTATGCCAAGAAAAAGATGGATCACAATTCTATGTCACAGATGTACAAGGAAATCCCAGACAAAGCTCTTGAGACTTTCAAGTTTGGGTCAGTCCATTTTCTTCTGTCAGGACTGCCAACGATCAACTGGATCCTAAGGCACACTCTTTTGCCCAAGTCAGGTGACCACAACATGATCAGAGGGCATGCAATTAATTTGCTACACATATTTGATGTGCCACAGAAATTCAAGGTCATGAGCCTCATGGTTGAGACTATCAAGAGGACAGCACCAGGCCAAACGAGAAGTTGTGGATATGCCCCACAAATTCAGGAGTTGATTAACTCAAAGATGGGCATAGGAAAATATCTGTTGGATAAGGAACACTTTGTCATCTATCCAGATTTTGAGGACAACCAAGTGGTTATGGATGAAGATGAACCATCCTTAGTACAAGCACAAGCCAAGAGAGAGAAGGCAAAAACAGAAAAAGCTGCAAAGATGCCAACCCAGGAGGAGGCATCTCAGTATCTCCTAAAGAGCAAGCAAGATCAGCTTGGCTATCTGATTGCATCCACTCTGAGGATTGAGAAGGGACTGGCCACCCTGACTCAAAACCAGGAGAGCTTGGAAAGAATCGTGGAGCAAAAATTCTATGACTTGGATGTGAAGGTAACTGAGATTCAGTCTGTTGTGGAGCAACTTCAAGATGATATGCAGGAGAGGAAGGGCAAGACAACCACTGATGCATTTGCCAGAGTGCCTAGAGCTCAGAGGACAACTGCAGTACCTGTTCCAGACACTAGAGCCACTTCATCTGCACCAGCTACAGCTTCAGCGCAACCAGCTCCAGCACCAACTCCTTCAGCTCCATCCACATCAACTGAAGTCTTCGTCCAAGGAGCCATCTCTATGCCACCACCTTAAGACCAAGCTTGAGAGACGTTTTAGTGCTATGCATTTTCTATGAACTTTTTGGTAACTTGTTGCCAAAGGGGGAGAAACATGTATAGATCATAGGCTTCAAGAGAGAGCGTTGCTTTTTATTCTCTCTTGCTTTGGTGGTTGAACTTTGTTTGTCTTTTGATTGCTTGAGATACTATGCTATTATCTGTGAGACATTGATGATCATGTGGTTGATCATAAGCTACACTTATGCTTGTTAGATGATATTATCTTACTTATCCTTATATGATCATTCACTTTGCTTGGTGATGAGTGCATGTATTCAATCTTTATTATTTTGAGCGCTCCACCAAGATGTATGTGACATGGAAGAGTAACCCATGATCCTAACTCATTGTGCATTTGCAGCCCAAAGCAAATCTTAAGATATGCACAAATTTAGGGGGAGCTCTTGCTTTTCACATACTTCTCAAAGCGACAATATCTTTCACTCCTATTATCATTTGTCGAAGCTTTGATCTATATGTTGTCATCAATTACGAAAAAGGGGGAGATTGAAAGTGCAACTATCCCTGGGTGGCTTTGGTAATTCCTAACAACATATAGCTCATTGAGCTAACATTATTCTAAGATTAATATTTCATGAATGGCATGGCATGGATAAGGAAAGTGGATCCCTCAAAATTTTAAGGACAAAAAGTTTGGCTCAAGCTTGAAGCTCAAGACTCTACATTTTATATTTTAGTGATCCAAGATCACATTGAGTCTATAGGAAAAGCCAATACTATAAAGGAGGGATGAGGTGTTTCTTAATGGCTTGCTTGCTCAAAATGCTTAGTGATATGCTCCAAAATCCTCAACTACCTTCCCACATCCACATATGACCTAAACCAAAATTCAAACTCGGCCTCACCGATTCTTTCTATCCGGCGCCACCGAGTTTCAAATGTCATAGCCACTGCCACAAACCCTAGGCAAATCGGTCTCACCGATAGGGATCTCGGTCTCACCGAGATGGGATTATAATCTCTCTGTTTCCCTTCGTAACATTTTGGTCTTACCGAGATGAGTGATCGGTCCCACTGAGATTGCAATGTAAACTCTCTGTTTCCCTTTTGTAACATTTCGGTCTCACCAAGATGAGCGAATCGGTCCCACCGAGTTTACCTGGCCAACTCTCTGGTTAGCTTATTACCAAAATCAGTCCCACCGAGTTTGTGTAATCGGTCACACCAAGATTACGTTATGCCCTAACCCTAACCATATCGGTCCTACCGAGTTGCATTTCAGTCCCACCGAAAATCCTAACGGTCACTAGTGTTGGGGAACGTAGCAGAAATTCAAAATTTTCCTACGCGTCACCAAGATCTATCTATGGAGAAACCAGCTACGAGTAGAAGGAGAGTGCATCTACATACCCTTGTAGATTGCTAAGCGGAAGCGTTCAAGTGAACGGGGTTGATGGAGTCGTACTCGTCGTGATTCAAATCACCGATGATCAAGTGCCGAACGCACGACACCTCCGCGTTCAACACACGTACAGCCCGGTGACGTCTCCCACGCCTTGATCCAGCAAGGAGAGAGGGAGAGGTTGAGGAAGACTCCATCCAGCAGCAGCACAACGGCGTGGTGGTGGTGGAGCGTGGCAATCCCGCAGGGCTTCGCCAAGCACCATGGGAGAGGAGGAGGAGGAGAGACAGGGCTGCACCAACGAGAGGAGAAGTTCTCTTGTCTATGGCAGCCCCAAACCTCATCTATATATAGGGGGAAGGGGGGGGGGTGCGCCCCCTTTAGGGTTTCCCACCCCCAAGGGGTGCGGCCAGCCCTAGATGGCAAAGGGGAGGCGGCCAAGAGGGGAGAGGAGAGGGAGGCGCACCAATATGGGCCTTAAGGCCCATCTGGACTAGGGTTTGCCCCCTCCCACTCTCCCTTGCGCCTTGGCCCCCTTGTGGGGGGAGCACCAGCCCTCCTAGGGGCTGGTCCCCTCCCACACTTGGCCCACACAACCTTCTGGGGCAGGTGGCCCCACTTGGTGGACCCCCGGGACCCTCCCGGTGGTCCCGGTACAATACCGATATCGCCCGAAACTTTTCCGGTGACCAAAATAGGACTTCCCATATATAAATCTTTACCTCCGGACCATTCCGGAACTCCTCGTGACGTCCGGGATCTCATCTGGGACTCCGAACAACATTCGGTAACCACATACAAGCTTCCTTTATAACCCTAGCGTCATTGAACCTTAAGTGTGTAGACCCTACGGGTTCGGGAGACATGCAGACATGACCGAGACGTTCTCCGGTCAATAACCAACAGCGGGATCTGGATACCCATGTTGGCTCCCACATGTTCCACGATGATCTCATCGGATGAACCACGATGTCAAGGACTCAATCGATCCCGTATACAATTCCCTTTGTCTAGCGGTATTTTACTTGTCCGAGATTCGATCGTCGGTATACCGATACCTTGTTCAATCTCGTTACCGGCAAGTCTCTTTACTCGTTCCGTAACACATCATCCCGTGATCAACCCCTTGGTCACATTGTGCACATTATGATGATGTCCTACCGAGTGGGCCCAGAGATACCTCTCCGTTTACACGGAGTGACAAATCCCAGTCTCGATTCGTGCCAACCCAACAGACACTTTCGGAGATACCTGTAATGCACCTTTATAGCCACCCAGTTACGTTGTGACGTTTGGTACACCCAAAGCATTCCTACGGTATCCGGGAGTTGCACAATCTCATGGTCTAAGGAAAAGATACTTGACATTAGAAAAGCTTTAGCATACGAACTACACGATCTTTGTGCTAGGCTTAGGATTGGGTCTTGTCCATCACATCATTCTCCTAATGATGTGATCCCGTTATCAACGACATCCAATGTCCATAGCCAGGAAACCATGACTATCTGTTGATCACAACGAGCTAGTCAACTAGAGGCTCACTAGGGACATATTGTGGTCTATGTATTCACACGTGTATTACGATTTCCGGATAATACAGTTATAGCATGAATAAAAGACTATTATCATGAACAAAGAAATATAATAATAACACTTTTATTATTGCCTCTAGGGCATATTTCCAACAGTCTCCCACTTGCACTAGAGTCAATAATCTAGTTCACATCACCATGTGATTAACACTGACAGGTCACATCACCATGTGACCAACATCCAAAGAGTTCACTAGTGTCACTAAACTAGTTCACATCATCATGTGATCAAGACTCAATGAGATCTGGGGTTTGGTCATGTTCTGCTTGTGAGAGAGGTTTTAGTCAACGGGTCTGAACCTTTCAGATCCGTGTGTGCTTTACAAATCTCTATGTCATCTCCTAGATGTAGCTCCCACGTTCTATTTGGAGCTATTCCAAATAACTGTTCTACTTGGAGCTATTCTAAATTGTTGCTCCATTATACGTATCCGGTATCTCTACTCAGAGCTATCCGGATAGGTGTTAAGCTTGCATCGACGTAAACCTTTTACGACGAACTCTTTTACCACCTCCATAATCGAGAAAATTTCTTAGTCCACTAGTTACTAAGAATAACTTTGACCGCTGTCCTGTGATCCATTCATGGATCACTCTTGTACCCCTTGACTGACTCATGGCAAGGCACACTTCAGGTGCGGTACACAGCATAGCATACTGAAGAGCCTACGTCTTAAGCATAGGGGACGACCTTCGTCCTTTCTCTCTATTCTGCCGTGGTCGAGCTTTAAGTCTTAACTTCGTACCTTACAACTCAGGCAAGAACTCCTTCTTTGACTGGTCCATCTTGAACACCTTCAAGATCATGTCAAGGTATGTGCTCATTTGAAAGTACCATTAAGCGTTTTGATCTATCCTTCTAGATCTTGATGCTCAATGCTCAAGCAGCTTAATCCAGGCTTTCCATTGAAAAACACTTTCAAAATAACCCTATATGCTTTCCAGAAATTCTACGTCATTTCTGATCAACAATATGTCAACAACATATACTCATCAGAAATTCTATAGTGCTCCCACTCACTTCTTTGGAAATACAAGTTTCTCATAAACTTTGTATAGACCCAAAATCTTTGATCATCTTATCAAAGCGTACATTCCAACTCCGAGATGCTTACTCCAGTCCTTAGAAGGATCGCTGGAGCTTTGCATACTTATTAGCATCTTTCGGGATTGACAAAACCTTCCGGTTGTATCACATACAACCTTTCCTCAAGAAAATCGTCGAGGAAACAATGTTTTGACATCCTATCTGCAAGATTTCATAAATAATGCAGTAATCGCTAATATAATTCCAACAGACTCTTAGCATCGCTACGAGTGAGAAAATCTCATCGTAGTCAACTCCTTGAACTTGTCAGAAAACATCTTAACGACAAGTCGAGCTTTCTTAATGGTAATTCTTACCATCATTGTATGTCTTCCTTTTAAAATCCATCCGTACTCATTTGCCTTACGACCATCGAGCCGTTCTGCCAAAGTCTTCACTTTGTTTTCATACATGGATCCTCTCTCGGACTTTATGGCCTCAAGCCATTTATCGGAATCCGGGCCCACCATCGCTTCTCCATAGCTCGTAGGCTCATTGTTGTCTAGCAACATGACTTCCAAGACAGGATTACGTACCACTCTGATGTAGTACGTATCCTTGTCATCCCACGAGGTTTGGTAGTGACTTGATCCGAAGTTTCATGATCAACATCACAAGCTTCCACTTCAATTGGTGTAGGTGCCACAGGAACAACTTCCTGTGCCCTGCCACACACTAGTTGAAGAGACGGTTCAATAACCTCATCAAGTTTCCACCATCCTCCCACTCAATTCTTTCGAGAGAAACTTTTCCTCGAGAAAGGACCCGATTCTAGAAACAATTCATATTGTTTTCGGATCTGAATTAGGAGGTATACCCAACTGTTTTGGGTGTCCTATGAAGATGTATTTTATCCGCTTTGGGTTCGAGCTTAATCCTGAAACTTTTTCACATAAGCGTCGCAGCCCCAAACCTTTAAGAAACGACAACTTAGGTTTCTCCAAACGGTGTCGTCTCAACGGAATTATGTGGTGCCCTATTTAAAGTGAATGTGGTTGTCTCTAATGCCTAACCCATGAACGATAGTGGTAATTCGATAAGAGACATCATGGTATGCATCATATCCAATAGGGTGCAACTATGATGTTCGGACACACCATCACACTATGGTGTTCTAGGCGGTATTAATTGCGAAACAATTTCCACAATGTCTTAATTGTGTGCCAAAACTCGTAACTCAGATATTCATCTCTAGATCATATCATAGACATTTTATCCTCTTGTCACAATGATCTTCTACTTCACTCTGAAATTACTTGAACCATTCAATAATTCAGACTTGTGTTTCATCAAGTAAATATTCTCAACATCTACTCGAATCATCTGTGAAGTAAGAACATAACGATATTCACTGCATGCCTCAGCACTCATTGGACTGGACACATCAAAATGTGTTACTTCCAACAAGTTGCTATCTTGTTCCATTTTACTGAAACCGAGGCTTTTCAGTCATCTTGCCTATGTGGTATGATTTGCATATCTCAAGTGATCCAAAATCAAGTGAGTCCAAACGATCCATCTGCATGGAGTTTCTTCATGTGTATACACCAATAGACATGGTTCGCATGTCTCAAACTTTTCAAAAACGAGTGAGTCCAAAGATCCATCAACATGGAGCTTCTTCATGCGTTTTATACCAATATGACTTACATGGCAGTGCCACAAGTAAGTGGTACTATCATTACTATCTTGGCATGAAAATGTGTATCACTACGATCGAGATTCAATAAACCATTTAGGTTTAATACTAATCTTGATGGTAGAGGGAGCGTGCGATGTTTGATCACATCAAACTTGGAAACACTTCCAACACATATCGTCAGCTCACTTTTAGCTAGTCTCCGTTTATTCCGTAGCTTTTATTTCGAGTTACTAACACTTAGTAACCGAACCGGTATCTTATACCCTGGTGCTACTAGGAGTACTAGTAAAGTACACATCAACACAATGTATATCCAATATACTTCTATCGACTTTGCCAGCCTTCTCATCTACCAAGTATCTAGGGTAATTCTGCTCCAGTGGTTGTTCCCCTTATCACAGAAGCACTTAGTCTCGGGTTTGGGTTCAACCTCGGGTTTCTTCACTGGTGCAGCAGCTGATTTGCCGTTTCATGAAGCATCCCTTCTTGCCCTTGCCCTTCTTGAAACTAGTGGTTTCACCAACCATCAACAATTGATGCTCCTTCTTGATTTCTACTTTTGTGGTGTCAAACATCACGAATATCTCAAGGATCATCATATCTATCCCTGATTTGTTATAGTTCATCACAAAGCTCTAGCAGCTTGGTGGTAATGACTTTGGAAAAACATCACTATCTCATCTGGAAGATCAACTCCCACTCGATTCAAGTGATTGTTGCACTCAGACAATCTGAGCACAAACTCAACGATTGAGCTTTTCTCCCTTAGTTTGCAGGCTAAGAAAATCGTCGGAGGTCTCATACCTCTTGACGTGGGCACGAGCCTGAAATCCCAATTTCATCCCTCGAAACATCTCATATGTTCCGCGACGTTTCGAAAAACGTCTTTGGTGCCTCAACTCTAAACCGTTTAACTGAACTATCACGTAGTTATCAAAACGTGTATGTTCGATGTTCGAAACATCCACAAACGACGTTTGGGGTTCAGCACACTAAGCAGTGCATTAAGGACATAAGCGTTCTAGTGTCCGCATAATCGCTACTGTCAACTTTCAACTATATTTTCTCTAGGAACATAACTAAAACAATAGAACTATAGCGTGAACTACGACATAATTTGCAAAAGGTCTTTTGACTATGTTCAGGATAATTAAGTTCATCTTATGAACTCCCACTCAGATAGACATCCCTCTGGTCATCTAAGTGATCACATGATCCGAGTCAACTAGCCCGTGTCCGATCATCACGTGAGACGGACTAGTTAACGTCGGTGAACATCTTCATGTTGATCGTATCTACTATACGACTCATGCTCGACCTTTCGGTCTCCGTGTTCCGAGGCCATGTCTGTACATGCTAGGCTCGTCAAGTTAACCCTAAGTGTTTTCGCTGTGTAAAACTGTCTTACACCCGTTGTATGTGAATGTAAGAATCCATCACACCCGATCATCACGTGGTGCTTAGAAGCGACGAACTGTAGCAACGGTGCATAGTTAGGGGAGAACACTTCTTGAAATTGTTGTAAGGGATCATCTTATTTACTACCATCGTTCTAAGCAAACAAGATGCATAAACATGATAAACATCACATGCAATCAAATAGAGTAGTGACATGATATGGCCAATATCATATAGCTCCTTTGAGCTTCATCTTCGGGGCTCCATGATCATCTTGTCACCGGCATGACACCATGATCTCCATCATCGTGTCTTCATGAAGTTGTCACGCCAACGACTACTTCTACTTCTATGACTAACGCGTTTAGCAATAAAGTAAAGTAGTTTACATGGCGTTCTTCAATGACACGCAGGTCATACAATAAATAAAGACAACTCCTATGGCTCCTGCCGGTTGTCATACTCATCGACATGCAAGTCGTGAATCCTATTACAAGAACATGATCAATCTCATACATCACATATATCATTCATCACATCCTTTTGGCCATATCACATCACATAGCATACCCTGCAAAAACAAGTTAGACGTCCTCTAATTGTTGTTTGCATGTTTTACGTGGCTGCTATGGGTTTCTAGCAAGAACGTTTCTTACCTACGCAAAACCACAACGTGATATGCCAATTGCTATTTACCCTTCATAAGGACCCTTTTCATCGAATCCGTTCCGACTAAAGTGGGAGAGACTGGCACCCGCTAGCCACCTTATGCACCAAGTGCATGTCAATCGGTGGAACCTGTCTCACGTAAGAGTACGTGTAAGGTCGGTCCGGGCCGCTTCATCCCACAATACCGTCGAAACAAGATTGGACTAGTAACGGTAAGCATATTGAACAACATCAATGCCCACAACTACTTTGTGTTCTACTCGTGCAAAGAATCTACGCAATAGACCTAGCTCATGATGCCACTGTTGGGGAACGTAGCAGAAATTCAAAATTTTCCTACGCGTCACCAAGATCTATCTATGGAGAAACCAGCTACGAGTAGAAGGAGAGTGCATCTACATACCCTTGTAGATTGCTAAGCGGAAGCGTTCAAGTGAACGGGGTTGATGGAGTCGTACTCGTCGTGATTCAAATCACCGATGATCAAGTGCCGAACGCACGGCACCTCCGCGTTCAACACACGTACAGCCCGGTGACGTCTCCCACGCCTTGATCCAGCAAGGAGAGAGGGAGAGGTTGAGGAAGACTCCATCCAGCAGCAGCACAACGGCATGGTGGTGGTGGAGGAGCGTGGCAATCCCGCAGGGCTTCGCCAAGCACCATGGGAGAGGAGGAGGAGGAGAGACAGGGCTGCACCAACGAGAGGAGAAGTTCTCTTGTCTATGGCAGCCCCAAACCTCATCTATATATAGGGGGAAGGGGGGGTGCGCCCCCTTTAGGGTTTCCCACCCCCAAGGGGTGCGGCCAGCCCTAGATGGCAAAGGGGAGGCGGCCAAGAGGGGAGAGGAGAGGGAGGCGCACCAATATGGGCCTTAAGGCCCATCTGGACTAGGGTTTGCCCCCTCCCACTCTCCCTTGCGCCTTGTCCCCCTTGTGGGGGGCGCACCAGCCCTCCTAGGGGCTGGTCCCCTCCCACACTTGGCCCACACAACCTTCTGGGGCAGGTGGCCCCACTTGGTGGACCCCCGGGACCCTTCCGGTGGTCCCGGTACAATACCGATATCGCCCGAAACTTTTCTGGTGACCAAAACAGGACTTCCCATATATAAATCTTTACCTCCGGACCATTCCGGAACTCCTCGTGACGTCCGGGATCTCATCCGGGACTCCGAACAACATTCGGTAACCACATACAAGCTTCCTTTATAACCCTAGCGTCATCGAACCTTAAGTGTGTAGACCCTACGGGTTCGGGAGACATGCAGACATGACCGAGACGTTCTCCGGTCAATAACCAACAGCGGGATCTGGATACCCATGTTGGCTCCCACATGTTCCACGATGATCTCATCGGATGAACCACGATGTCAAGGACTCAATCGATCCCGTATACAATTCCCTTTGTCTAGCGGTATTTTACTTGTCCGAGATTCGATCGTCGGTATACCGATACCTTGTTCAATCTCGTTACCGGCAAGTCTCTTTACTCGTTCCGTAACACATCATCCCGTGATCAACCCCTTGGTCACATTGTGCACATTATGATGATGTCCTACCGAGTGGGCCCAGAGATACCTCTCCGTTTACACGGAGTGACAAATCCCAGTCTCGATTCGTGCCAACCCAACAGACACTTTCGGAGATACCTGTAATGCACCTTTATAGCCACCCAGTTACGTTGTGACATTTGGTACACCCAAAGCATTCCTACGGTATCCGGGAGTTGCACAATCTCATGGTCTAAGGAAAAGATACTTGACATTAGAAAAGCTTTAGCATACGAACTACACGATCTTTGTGCTAGGCTTAGGATTGGGTCTTGTCCATCACATCATTCTCCTAATGATGTGATCCCGTTATCAACGACATCCAATGTCCATAGCCAGGAAACCATGACTATCTGTTGATCACAACGAGCTAGTCAACTAGAGGCTCACTAGGGACATATTGTGGTCTATGTATTCACACGTGTATTACGATTTCCGGATAATACAGTTATAGCATGAATAAAAGACTATTATCATGAACAAAGAAATATAATAATAACACTTTTATTATTGCCTCTAGGGCATATTTCCAACAACTAGGTTCGTTGAATTGGTCCGACCGAGTTTAACCATTCGGTCCCACCGAGTTTAGCAAATTGTGTGTAATGGTTAGATTTTGTGTGGAGGCTATATATACCCCTCCACCCACTCTTCATTCGTGGAGAGAGCCATCAGAACATACCTACACTTCCAATACACATTTTCTGAGAGAGAACCACCTACACTTGTGTTGAGGTCAAGATATTCCATTCCAACCATATGAATCTTGAACTCTAGCCTTCCCCAAGTTGCTTTCCACTCAAATCTTCTTTCCACCAAATCCAAATCCTGTGAGAGAGAGTTGAGTGTTGGGGAGACTATCATTTGAAGCACAAGAGCAAGGAGCTCATCATCAACACACCATTTGTTACTTCTTGGAGAGTGGTGTCTCCTAGATTGGCTAGGTGTCACTTGGGAGCCTCCGACAAGATTGTGGAGTTGAACCAAGGAGTTTGTAAGGGCAAGGAGATCGCCTACTTCGTGAAGATCTACCGCTAGTGAGGCAAGTCCTTCGTGGGCGACGGCCGTGATGGAATAGACAAGGTTGCTTCTTCGTGGACCCTTCGTGGGTGGAGCCCTCCGTGGACTCGCGCAACCGTTACCCTCCGTGGGTTGAAGTCTCCATCAACGTGGATGTACGATAGCACCACCTATCGGAACCATGACAAAAATATCCGTGTCTCCAATTGCGTTTGAATCCTCCAAACCCTTCCCTTTACATTCTTGCAAGTTGCATGCTTTACTTTCCGCTGCTCATATACTCTTTTGCATGCTTGCTTGAATTGTGTGGAGATTGCTTGACTTGTGCTAAGATAGATAAAATCTTCCAAGAACTAAAATTGGGAAAAGGCTAGATTTTTATTTGGTCAAGTAGTCTAATCACCCCCCCCCTCTAGACATACTTTCGATCCTACATTTGTACATATGTTAGTATTTCGCTCGTCTTGATCCTCTCACGCCATCATGAGATAGTTTCACGACAAAAGGAAGCTTGCACTAATATTATCATCGCATCAAGTCAATACAACCACAATCGGGTTTAGAATGTAACCTCCGCTTAGTAGATGCACACAACAAAATAACATGAAGTTCTCAAACTAACAACATAAGAAGTACCAAGGACATGGAAAACTTTAAGTTGGAGAAGCATCGATCCAAAGCCTAAACATCCATCTATGACGGGTAAAAACCTCTATGATCAGCCGCCCCGGTTGTGTATATGTCGTACCAACAACTCATCCCCTCACTATTGAAATGGATATAAAGTATGGAGCCAATAATGTAAGCATAAATTTATACTACAATTGAGAAGAAAATATTCTCTTAGTTATTCAATTAATACCAATGGTAGTTCTGCATGGCTATAACGACCTACGTGTGATCTTAATTTTGTGTGAATGCCACACTGCAAATCATCGAACATATTTGGAACATTGCAAGACGAGGATGTTATATGTCACGTGGTGAGCTCGACGATGGATCATACAAAGCAATCAACATGTGAATAAATATATAAGTACATAATTGTCTCGTTATTGGGAGAAAAGCAATATTTTTACTACTCTTGTTGTTTCTTTTAATAGGATTATGACATTACGAGTTGTAAGCCAAAAAGAAACTATGATACCGCAAGGGATTTTCTAAGTATGTAGTCTACTCCCTTCATTCCCTTATACAAGGCCACTTTGTTTTTCGTGTCAAACTTTGACTTATAATTTTGGTCAATAAAATATGGATTATATGTCATCAGAATATATCATCGGAAAGTTCTTTGGAATGTGCATCCAATGAAATACTTTTTGTGGTATATACCTCACTATTTGTTGGTAAAACTAATGGTCAAACTTAGACATAAAAATATGAAGTTGACTTGTATAAGGAAATGGAGGGAGTACTTACATACTTGTAAGTTTCAGATTAAGTCGATGTTAGATGTCTTTTGGCCATAAGTAACTAGAGGATTGCAAAAGGATCATGGAAACAGTAGAAATACCTGTTTGGATGGAAAAAGGGGAAAACCGTCCATCTTAAGCAAATGAGTGTAAAGAAGAAATTGGATTGCATAATGGATGTCTTATAGAGGGGGCTTTCGAGAAAGGTAGTCCATAGGAATTTGGGCAGTGGCAGAGGTAGGGGTGCTGACAGGGGCTTGCCCCCCCCCCCCCCAATGCTCTCACAAATACAACAATATGTGCTCCTAATTCTCCATTTACCAGACAAAATTAGCTAGATTTAGGTGATTTGCTCCCCTCTAACATTATATGACATGTTTGCCTCGCTCTACATTCAGTTTCTGGCTCCGCCACTGAATTTGGGTATCACCACCCCTTTGATCCCAAGGGTACTTGGTAAGGAAATCATGAAGACCGGAATCATACGAAAATTCGTCCAATCCAAAGAGGTTTAATTTGCCCCCAAAAAATTGGCTATAGAGAGCCATATAGTTACTTGATTATGGTTGCTCTAACACACACTAATTAATGCACTCATATAGATGGTATGAATCATTGATCCTAGGCGACTACTAGTCATGATCCATAAACTTTTGTTTAGTATGTTTATAAACATTTTTTTCAGGTGGCAGATTTAGTACTAGTTCGAGACAGTTTTATTTTTGTTTCTGACTAGAAAAACTAATCAACTTATTGCTGAAGGGTGACACATTATGACCCCTTGTGAACAATGTGATTGTGATACCCCTTTGTTTATTTTAGTGAACAACATTGGAAATGCTAATGTCAAGTTCATACTTTAGTACCAATGTTTATAGACAAGTACATACTGATATGCTATATTGTTTTATCTAAAATCAACTCTGATGGGGAGATGTAAACTATTTTCTTCTAGATGGGATCTTAGATGTGCAGAAGCATGCCAATATGCCTTCTACAGCTAATGCCGAGTGGGCAAAGAAAAAAAAACATGTATATTCAGAGTTAAAAACAGCGAGAATCAACAAGGTGGCCAGCTTCGACCCTACAAATGTGCCTAATGTCGGGGAGAGTATTTAGGGCCTTGTTCCTTGGAACATTAACATCTTCTACACTATAAAATGTTTTATCTAGCTACCGGCATTTTTAACTATATATGTACCTAACCGACCAAGCAGCAAATAGCTCTTGGGCATTTTTTTAAACCAATAGCTCCATATAAATACTCCAAAAAATGGTACTCTCTCCGTTTCGAATTACTCGTTGCAGAAATGGATGTATCTAGATGTATTTTAGTTCTAAATACATCCATTTCTGAGACGAGTAATTTGGAACGGAGGAAGTAGATATGAACAGACATATATCAGCTCTAATAACATCTTATATTATGGGACGAAGGGAGTAGTTTGTAGCCAAGCATATGGATGATATTCTAACAAAGTCCATACTAGTACATTACCACAAATAACTAATGGATGACTCAAAGAGAATTTGTGATGCATAATTAAGTTAGTGGATGCTAATTAACTATGTAATACTCTCACAAAAAATAACTATGTAATGCAAGTTTGTTAGTACCAAATTAATATGTGCCCATTCTGTCCAATATTAAACCCATTTTTTCAAAACTCATACCCAATTCCCAAACCACTTCCAAGACCTACAGGCTTTTGGCTATTGCCAAAGCTAATCTTAATGGGGGGCAGTAATAGAGAGTTATTTTACACTAAGAAGATTCCATCATTCCGTATGCACACACCTCTTATTAATTAGCTGCCTGATTAACTATTGCAACAAGTCAACATACACCAGGATGCCTTCCAAATGGTGCAAAACCTACATACATCTAGCAGTACAATCTCTCTGACAGCAGCAAACTTATTTTTGTTATAAAAAAACCGAACGTTTTTTCCCAACATCTCTCTCTCTCTCTCTCTCTCTCTCTCTCTCTCTCACACACACACACACACACAAGCTAAGCGGCAGAGACACACAACCTAGAAGACACTTTTTCCAAAGCACCTCACTTCCATCCCTTGTCCCCCTGCTCTCTCCCTTGCCTTCATGTCCACTGCAAGGTATGCTCAAAGCTCAAAACTACTTTCCGAAATACCAAGCTAGATCATACAAAAAATGATTTAGGAATAGCTAAATTCATGCACTGTCTCTAGTTAGAATCCTCTGCTCAAGCTTTGTTGTGTCAATGGTGCATGGCGCTGTGTGGCAATGGAATTAGTTGGAACCCTAGCTATAGCCATGGTGAATTGGTGATCTCATGCTATATACATCTTCTTCTTCAGTGACTGGCAGCAAGACCATGAGGTAGGGAAGAAGATCAAGAGTGAGTCGGCGGCGGAGGCGGACCGGATGATGGCGGCGGCACGGAGGAGTAGCAGCCTGCCTGCAGCAGGCGCAGGACCAGGATCGACACCGTCGTTCAACACGATGACCCCATGTGCCGCATGTAAGCTGCTCCGGCGGCGGTGCGCGCAGGAGTGCCCCTTCTCGCCATTCTTCTCGCCGCTAGAGCCGCACAAGTTCGCCTCCGTTCACAAGGTCTTCGGCGCGAGCAACGTCTCCAAGATGCTCCTGGTAATCTAATTTAGTCTAATTTCCTTCCATTGCTTGCTCTTTGACTTTTAGCATAGCTTACTTCTATCCCTTCTGAGCTCGTGAAATGAACTGGTTTTGTGCCACTGATTTTGATGAGATATAGCATAATTATTGTGAATACCTCACATCTCGCAGTATTTCATTAGTTCACATGGTATTTCTGGAAACCTTTGTTAACAAGAGAATTTCATTTGTGGTATTGCCACAACTCACAAGTCAAGGCAGCAGTGGCTGTTCTTGCAGATCCAAAACCCTAAGTTCCCCTGGATCTCCTCTCTTTTTTCCATTATGTTTCGGGCGTAATCACTAGAGATTTGTGTATGGTTTGAGTCGCATTTGTGCATCTTTTGTTCCGTAAAAATGCTAAAAGTTCTCTCTAAACAGCAATAAATACTGTATAAAATGTTTGCCTCCCAAAATCCAAAATCCAAAATCCAAATTGAAGTTTCCCCATTATCATCTCAAGACAAGTATACATCAGGGCATTTCTCTTTTACTTTTTTTTAAGAGAGAGATGTGTGACTTCATCATCATTTTGCTCAAAATCCTTCAACAAGTTGAACCGATCGAAGTGCTCCAGCTGATATTATTAGCTAACGCGTACCTTGACGCGCATGCATGCAGGAGGTGCACGAGAGCCAGCGCGGCGACGCGGCCAACAGCCTGGTGTACGAGGCGAACCTGCGGCTCCGCGATCCCGTCTACGGCTGCATGGGCGCCATCCTCACCCTGCAGCAGCAGGTGCACGCCCTGGAGGCCGAGCTCGCCGCCGTCCGCGCCCAGATCCTCAAGCACAGGTACCGCCCTGCCGCCGCCGCGGCGGCGTCCGCGGTGCCCAACGTGCCCCCGTCCTCGCACGCCTCACAGCTCCTCGCCGCCGGAGGCCACCGGCCGGCTGGGTCGCTGGGGCTGGCAGCGCCGGCGGTGGGGCCTGTGGCTTCCGCGTCGTCGTCAACCACGGTGTACGCCGCGGCGTCGAGCTCCACGGACTACAGCTCCATCACGCATGAGAATGTTCCGTTTTTTGGTTGAGGCCGTTGTACTAGTCTAGCGTTAACGACTGAGACCTTCTTTGAATGTAACTTAATTTTTGTTTGCCTTTTTCTCTACACGTAGTAGACCTTGTGAAAATACTGGAATAACAGGCTTTTTCCAGAAATTATTTTGCTTTAATTTGTGTTCAGGGGAGCTCATTCAAGCAAAATTTTATAGTATCCAAATTCATGGTAGTGATTTCTAAATTGCTCTAATTTGCTAAGGTGTCCAAGTCTTGGGAACACAAGCCCTAGCCGAGTCCAACAAGCTAGCGCGTGATACTCCCTACTCCATATGAGGTGTGTTTGTTTGACTGCATTGGGATCTTTGCATATGCGATGCATGGGGCACTCCTCTCCTCACATGCTTGTCTGTGCACATTTCATTTCGTTTCCATGCCACTCTTCTCATTTATGTAGCATACGTAGGAGACACAGATGATTCTTTAACAAACCTTTCCATCTCCCCATACATCGATCGATTTGATCTATACTAGTGATATATGAGAACAACGTCAGTGGCGAATATCATGTGAACCGTTTGTCTTTGACAACAGCAGCGTGCACATTCAAATGGCAAGGCAGTACTACTGTACTCCCCTGTCCACAACTGTAGATTTGACTTCTAGTTGTCCTCAGTACAAGATTTTGACTAGTAATGCCATAAAACTAATCAGAAAAAGAAACATATTATTACGAAAAAATCTCAGCAAACAAAACCATGGCTTATAATAAAAAAGAATCCAGCAATCGTTTTCATATAGACAACCAAATACTTCTAACTATACCACTGGTCAAGATTTGAAAACCAAAAGGTTGATGGCGTAGATCCCATGGTGGCCTGCATTGTCGCCAAAGGAACAATTCAGAACATGGACGATAGTTCGTACCATCTGAGAACTATCGGTACTAGCTGTTAAGTGCAGTACACTGTACATTCACATCTGAAAATCTGCAGGCGTTCACCCCAATAATTAGCGGCCCTCGCATTAGTGAGACCTACCTCTAGCTCAGTTTGGCATCTAAGCTCAACTGCATCCCCTTTGCCGACCGTCGCAATCACACCAGATCGCCAACAGAGTCACGCTTCTGAACGGTTCGGTTTAGAAACTGCAGAATGCCGGCTTGTGCATTCAGAATCTGTGAATGCGCAGAGAGCTCTCCAGATAGGGACCAACATTTTGACAGGTGGGCGGAATTTCTGCGATAAAGCTTCATTGGATTGCTGAAATTTTGTCGGAACAATTAAGTGATAGATGATAACACATAATTTTTACCTGGAAAACTAGCTTGAGCTCCTCCTCATCACGCAGAAGCGACGCCAAGCTCCAGTAACAGGTCACAGGTGTCACACACTCGTTCAGCAGTGGCTTTAGAATCTTGCCAATTGGCACAAAATGACGGTCAACTCTTCCGCTAAGAATCACAAATTAAAAAAAAGTGAGAACAACAGCTGTAACCAAATTTCCAGTAGCATGGATACTATTTCCTAAGCAAAGAAAAGTTAAAGAAAACATATCCCTCTGAGGCAAAACCCTTGAGTGATGCTGTTTATGATTTTGCGACACCACGGAAGCAGATTTAATAATGAAATTATTTAGTTCACTTCAATATTGAGCCTTTCAGAGTGCTTAAGATACGAAGTGCTTGACGCCAAGCAAGGAGTTCATAACACAAAACAAAAACATAGACATCATTGCTCGGCGACTTGATCTGAAACCAACATCAACAAAGTCTTACCCACCAGGAACAGAGTTTTGCTCTAGGAGTCTTACCCACCAGGAACAAAGTCTTACTTACTGTCTTACACCATATTGCTAGAACAATCAACAACAACAACAAGAAAGCCTTTAGTCCCAAACAAGTTGGGGTAGGCTAGAGGTGAAACCCATAAGATCTCGCAACCAACTCATGGCTCTGGCACATGGATAGCAAGCTTCCACGCACCCCTGTCCATAGCTCACTCTTTGGTGATACTCCAATCCTTCAGGTCTCTCTTAACGGACTCCTCCCATGTCAAATTCGGTCTACCCCGCCCTCTCTTGACATTCTCCGCACGCTTTAGCCGTCCGCTATGCACTGGAGCTTCTGGAGGCCTGCGCTGAATATGCCCAAACCATCTCAGACGATGTTGGACAAGCTTCTCCTCAATTGGTGCTACCCCAACTCGATCTCGTATATCATCATTCCGGACTCGATCCTTCCTCGTGTGGCCACACATCAATCTCAACATACGCATCTCCGCCACACCTAACTGTTGAACATGTCACCTTTTAGTCGGCCAACACTCCGCGCCATACAACATTGCGGGTCGATCCGCCGTCCTGTAGAACTTGCCTTTTAGCTTTTGTGGCACTCTCTTGTCACAGAGAATGCCAGAAGCTTGGCGCCACTTCATCCATCCGGCTTTGATTCGATGGTTCACATCTTCATCAATACCCCCATCCTCCTGCAACATTGACCCCAAATACCGAAAGGTGTCCTTCCGAGGTACCACCTGGCCATCAAGGCTAACCTCCTCCTCCTCACACCTAGTAGTACTGAAACCGCACATCATGTACTCGGTTTTAGTTCTACTAAGCCTAAACCCTTTCGATTCCAAGGTTTGTCTCCATAACTCTAACTTCCTATTTACCCCCGTCCGACTATCGTCAACTAGCACCACATCATCCGCAAAGAGCATACACCATGGGATATCTCCTTGTATATCCCTTGTGACCTCATCCATCACCAATGCAAAAAGATAAGGGCTCAAAGCTGACCCCTGATGCAGTCCTATCTTAATCGGGAAGTCATCGGTGTCGACATCACTTGTTCAAACACTTGTCACAACATTATCGTACATGTCCTTGATGAGGGTAATGTACTTTGCTGGGACTTTGTGTTTCTCCAAGGCCCACCACATGACATTCCGCGGTATCTTATCATAGGCCTTCTCCAAGTCAATGAACACCATATGCAAGTCCTTCTTTTGCTCCCTATATCTCTCCATAAGTTGTCGTACCAAGAAAATGGCTTCCATGGTCGACCTCCCAGGCATGAAACCAAACTGATTTTTGGTCACGCTTGTCATTCTTCTTAAGCGGTGCTCAATGACTCTCTCCCATAGCTTCATTGTATGGCTCATCAGCTTAATTCCACGGTAATTAGTACAACTCTGAACATCCCCCTTGTTCTTGAAGATTGGTACTAATATACTCCGTCTCCATTCTTCTGGCATCTTGTTTGCCCGAAAAATGAGGTTGAAAAGCTTGGTTAGCCATACTATCGCTATGTCCCCGAGACCTTTCCACACCTCAATGGGGATACAATCAGGGCCCATCGCCTTGCCTCCTTTCATCCTTTTTAAAGCCTCCTTCACCTCAGACTCCTGGATGCGCCGCACAAAACGCATGCTGGTCTCATCAAAGGAGTCGTCCAGTTCAATGGTAGAACTCTCATTCTCCCCATTGAACAGCTTGTCGAAGTACTCCCGCCATCTATGCTTAATCTCCTCGTCCTTCACCAAGAGTTGGCCTGCTCCGTCCTTGATGCATTTGACTTGGCCAATATCCCTCGTCTTCCTCTCTCGGATCTTGGCCATCTTATAGATGTCCCTTTCACCTTCCTTCGTGCCTAACCGTTGGTAGAGGTCCTCATATGCCCGACCCCTTGCTTCACCAACAGCTCGCTTTGAGGCCTTCTTCGCCATCTTGTACTTATCTATGTTGTCTGCACTCCTATCCAGGTATAGGCGTCTGAAGCAATCTTTCTTCTCTTTAATCGCCTTCTGGACATCATCATTCCACCACCAAGTATCCTTATCTTCGCTTCTCCTTCCCCTGGACACTCCAAACTCCTCAGAGGCCACCTTACGAATGCAAGTCGCCATCTTCATCCACACATTGTCTGCATCCCCTCCTTCCTCCCAAGGGCCCTCCTTAATGACCCTCTCCTTGAACACCTAAGCTACCTCCCCCTTGAGCTTCCACCACTTCGTTCTAGCGACTTTGGCACGCTTATCCCGCTGGACACGAATCCGAAAGCGGAAGTCAGCAACCACCAGCTTATGTTGGGGTACAACACTCTCTCCAGGTATCACCTTACAGTCTAGGCACGCACGCCTATCTTCTCTTCTCGAGAGGATGAAATCAATCTGGCTAGAGTGTTGGCCACTACTAAAAGTCACCAGATGTGATTCTCTCTTTTTAAAGAGGGTGTTAGCTACAATCATGTTGTAGGCTAGAGCAAAGCTTAAGACATCTTCTCCTTCTTGATTCCTGATGCCATAGCCAAAGCCCCCATGCGCCCCTTCAAAACCTGTGTTAGATGTACCCACGTGGCCATTGAGGTCTCCTCCTATGAAGAGCTTCTCACCAATCGGTACACTCCTAACCATGTCTTCCAGGCCTTCCCAGAATTCCCTCTTGGTGTTCTCATTGTGGCCTACTTGCGGGGCATACGCGGCTAATAACATTGAGAACCAAGTCCTCAACTACCAGCTTGACCAGGATAATCCGGTCCCCACGTCTCTTGACGTCTACCACTCCATACTTGAGGCTCTTGTTAATCAAGATGCCTAAGCCATTTCTGTTTGCAGCCGTCCCCGTGTACCACAGCTTGAAGCCGGTATCCTCCACCTCCTTCGCCTTCTGTCCTCTCCATTTGGTTTCTTGGACGCAAAGGATATTGCTAGAACAATCTCCTTCAGAAAACCGTTGAGCGTACAGCATACTCTACCCTCATAGGATTTATGATTTATCAACGTGATCCAGAGCAACCAGCAGTTAATAAACAAATCACGGGATGTTGCCATTTCTCTTGTTTACACCAAAAGAAAACGGATTACCTCCTACAACATGAGGATTGCTTGTTTGGAAAGGAATTGCTAGCTAACGACAGCAGTCTACCTATATCCACTCAGATAAGTAAGCAGGTACAAGTCCCCAATTCATCTGGGATGGTTGACACTTATAATTGGTGGCAAATGCATCCAACAGCTAAAGACTAAAGCAGTCATCCATATTGACCATCTAAACTGTTCATCCTACCCACCTGTAAGATAACCTAATAGTTCCCGCCAACGATCCAGTTGTCACTTCACAGTGGAAATATACAGTAAGATGGTGACAAGAATGGGCAATAGTAAGAACATAATTTGAAGATGATTGGTGATTTCTCATAAGGAGGCTGGTAATACCTCCAAAAATGTATTTCTAGCTGAACCCCAAAAGATGGCATTATCACTACCGACTCTGCACACAATGAAACAGGGAAACCCGATAAGAAACATGCTGTTGATACTTTTTTCAGCATCGTCTAATACAATTGCCTGGATACTATTTCCTAAGCAAAGAGAAGTTGCAGGAAACATATCTCTCTGAGGCAAAATCCTTGAGTGAAGCTGTCTATGATTTTGCGACACCACCGAAGCAGATTTAATAGTGAAATGATTTAGTTCACGTCAATCTTGAACCTTTCTGAGGGTAAAGATATTATGTACTTCAAGCAAAGCAAGGAGTTCATGACGCGCAAACAAAACCATAGACATCACTGCTCAGCGAATTGATCTGACATCTAAAAAAGTCTTACCCACCAGGAACAGAGTTTTGCTCTACACCAAATTGCTAAAGCAATCACCAAATTGTTAGTCCTATATGATTTATCAATGTGATCCGGAGCAACCAACAGTTAATATACAAATCATCGACTTGTTGCCATTTATCTAGTTTGCACCAAACGAAAACAAATAACCTCTACAACATGAGGATTGTTTGTTCAGGGAGGAATTGCTATCTAACAGAAGCAGTCTACCTATATCCACTCAGCCAAGTAAGAAGGTATAATTCCCCAATTCATTTGGGTCAGTTGACACTGGAATAATTGGTGGCGAATGCATCCAACAGAAAGGCTAAAAGCAGTCATCCATTTTGACTATCTAAACTGATCATCCTACACCCACCTGTAAGATAACCTAATAGTTCCCACCAATGATCCAGTTTTCAATTCAGAGTGGAAATATACGGTACGATTGTGACAAGAATGGGCAATAGTAAAGAGCGTAATTTGAAGATTGATTGGTGATTTCGCATAGGGAGGCTGATAATACCTCCAAAAATGTATTTCTAGCTGAACCCCAAAAGATGGCATTATCACTACTGACTCTGCACACGAAGAAACAGGGAAACCCGATAAGAAACATACTGCTGATACTTTTTTCAGTATGGACTGTGAATGGTTATCATATGCTGGTGCGATCTAAATGTGCAAATCAACAATAGACCATGTCTACAATATGCAGAAAGACCCTACAAATTTATCCCTGAGGAAGGATTCACCTTTCTTCACTGGTTTGTATTGCAAACATTTCGCAACCAGAATTCCAAAGGTAACACTCCACACTGACTGAAGACACAACTTTTCCTGCAATATTCAACCAGGTCAATACCAATATACAGTATGTACCAGTTATGTCAAACTATACGAATCTAGGGTGGTCAACTAAGCAATGATATTCTTTGATTACTACCGTAGAATCTAATGATTTATTTCAAATTTTTCACATGAATTATACAAACATGAAATGTGCACTTGTTCTGAATAAACAAAACATTTGAACGTGTTTTTACTTCCTAGAACACAATACACAATTGGACATCTTAAAGCTTTTGCTACAATGTCTGATGAACCTAACTCTTACGAGTATAGGACCAACAACTAGGAAATATCGACTAAACTGCTCTTTCCTCATTAACTTAGCCCTCTTCTGATTTCTGGTAGTGATTTACAACAGAAGTTACCTTTCCCAGCAATGATCGGCAGACAATTGCTAGAAGTAAAATGAGGCCACAGTATGACAGCAGAACACGGGTTCTGCTCTTCTTAACGAAAATCTCATGGATATCAACTCCCTTGTCACCATGATGCTTGTAAGTATACATGCCACTGGATGTTTCTCCTTTCTGTTCTTGTACCATGGTCCTACTCGATTAAACAAACAACTGCAGCATTAGGCACCAAGGTACTAACTAAGACTGAAACCAGACATTATACATGACAAAGTGCTGAATTACAAACTTGGAAAAATCGTCTGCGACAGGAATATGAAGATGATTAAGAAATATTTGGTCCATCATAAAAAAACACAAACGACAACTGCATGGTGTAAATTGGTACAGACTGTTTATTATTGCCAAACCCGGTATAAGCTGCAACTAGTGCCTAATTAATTTGTTGTTGTGTGCAATTTTCTCTATCAAAGGGCAGCATCAGAGGCTCATCAACTTTAGGGAAACCATCAAATCTACCCCTCATTCGAGAACGCAACAATTCCTAGATCAAAAAGCAATTCGGCATGTGTGCTTCACTTAACCCCCATTTACGCAAGCATAGTTACTCAAAAACCAATACCTGCGGGCTGTGGCCGAGCCGGGACACCGGCAGCCGGCGAATTCGGAGGAGCACGACTGCACGAGCAATAGGGATGCGGGGGCGGCTACGAGGACAACCAAGATCCAAACTCCCGAGAACGCGGTGGCACGGCCAGGCCGCACGTCTTCGGCGCGGAGGGAAAGATCAGGGCCTCGCGCCCCGCCGGCGAAGGGATACGGTCGCGGCGGCGACGCTGCCGCCGGCAACGGGGACGAGCAAGGTGAGTTGCAGTTGCAGAGTTAGGATTTTTTTTTTTTTGAGGGGTTGGTGGGTTGGGCTTCTCCACGTGAAAACAAGTTGAACTAGTTGTTATCAGGCCCTGGTTTGGGCTCTAAAACCCAGCTACCTGATAAGTCATTTATGGGCTTCTTTTGTTTAGTACGTCGGACCACCATTACCCTCGAAAACAATTTATTTCCCCTTTCTACGAAGTACTCTAAGAGCAAGTAAAATAAGATGACATAAATAAGCTATAAAGACTTAAATATTACTATCTATGTACCAAAATATAAGACATTTTAAGGTTAAAATAGCCTAAAAAACATCTTATATTTTGATATAAAGGGAATATAATTTTGCTAGTTGGAGGAGAGAGAAGAGAAGCAGGCTGTAAATTAGTAGCCAGCTGCAGCACAAACCCCAAGTCACTTTGCGAGATTGTAAGGTGGGCCAACTATTAATGAAGTAATACGTATTTCCTCCATTTCACAATGTAGTGCACCCGTTGGTTAAATGTATGGTCAAACTTGGATATCGGGAGTGGTATAATATTTGCTCCCGTCACAGTCGGTCTTATTGGTTAAATGTATGGTCAAACTTAGATCTCGGGAGTGGTATAATATTTGCTCCCGTTGCAGTCAATCTCATTGGTTAAATGTATGGGTAAACTTAGATCTCGAAAAGCACAGACGCACTACATTGTGTAATGAAAGGAGTATTTAAAACTTACTACTGTACATGTCAGTTATTAGGTTGGCTATAAATACATGGCAACTCCTTATAGATAATTGTTGATTGTATTATTAACCATGCTCTAAGTCAGCACTCTATGTGAATTTTTTTTGAATCAAAGGGGTTCCCCGCCCCCACTTTATTAAGAGCATGGTAATAGTATAGCCAAAGCCTATATGAAGTTGTCACATTATATATAACCAACTTAGTAAGCCACACGTAGAATAATTAGCAAAAAACATTTACGACTTTATCACAACTTGGTTCACCTTCTTCTCTCACAAAGTTTCTTAAAATCCATGCTGCAACTACCTACTAATCTACGACCCATTTTTCTTCTTTCACCTCTTCTTTACACTCCAACTCAGCAAAGAAATTATCTTAATTTTTTAGCGCCTCCTCACATCATTTTATTGTACTTGCTCTAAAATAGAGGCAACAACCACCACGCTCAATGCTCAACAGCTCTCGGCCGCAATCAAAAATAATTGTGATGGAACTATTTCAACCTTTGGAATCTCTCGCAGGGTTCAAAAAGCATCTAATAGGTTACAAATGAATAGTAGCCTACATAGATAGCAGCAGCATCAAAAGCTACCACCAAAGTAACCTATCAAATACCAAGAAGATCAGCTCCAGGCAATCTAAGGAGTTTCCCATAATGAAGATCGAGCTACCATGGGCCTTTGAGGAGCAGAGTAGCCTAGGCATTTGTACGCAATACTTTCCATTGATGAACAAAAGCTTCTACCAAACTCTCGATGCATTTCAAGCTTCGTCATTTTCGTGCCTGGAAGCTAAATCCTTATGTAGCACCACAAGCTCCACAAGTTAGTAAAAGTAACTAAATTAATAATAGCATCAGCCTGCTTCTTCTGCAACTAGGGATATGTTTGGTTGCCTGCATATGGGCCAGCCTGGTCCACGCGGAAAGAACTTGGCCGGTTTGGTTGCGTGCTTTACTGTGCGGTCCACATCACACGGAACTTAAAGCACGTCCAGGCCAGACCCAGGGGGAACGTCCGAATCGGCAGTAGCTCGTGAGCCTGGCTCGGGCGAGGCAGGGGAGGGTGACGCGCTTCTCTCCTCGTGCGACCAGGGAGGTGGCGCGAGCTCGCCCGCGTCGCCGAAAAATCGGCGAGAGGATTTTGGCTCACCTCCCGCCGAGTCCACCCCTATTTAGCCCCCTCCCTCACCGCCCTAACTCCCGTCATCATTTCCCCCGTTCGAGCTTTCCCGCCGACGCGCATCGGCACCGATGAGCAGGTAAGCGGCGCATCTTCATCGACCGGCAGTCGACTGCGTCGGCGCTCCTTCACCGGCCGATGTTGATCTTCTTGATCTTCTACAACCGCCCCCTCGTCCTCGAGCTGCAGTCATGGCCTCTGTGAGTTCAATCCCCCTTTCTCTCTATCCCTTCTAGTTAGATCTGAGCTGCAGTTAGGGTTTGATCTAGATGCATGGTTGATTAGTGGTCTGATCTGTGAGCTCATATGGTTGATTGCTATGCTGCGGTTGCAATTTGTGGTAGGGCTAGATGTTCAGCATGTAGTAGGCTAGATTAGTAGTAGAGTTTGAAGTTGAACCTTGTGCTTGTGTTGGTTCGTGCTTAGATCTGTGATTTGTAGCTATTGGTGGTCCATTTATAGCATGTTGTTTGTTATAGATGTATGTTCGTGCTCATAGATTGTCCGGTATGCTTAGTATGATAGCGATGAACCATATGTTCTTAGTATGATAGTGATGAAGCATGTGCTTGCTATGATAGTGATGAACCATGTACATGTATGCTCCTGATTTCATGGATTGTTCGCTATGTTGTGTGCTATGCTTATTGTCAATGCATGCTACGATTGTAGGACATGACCACGCAGACGCAAAATCTTAGTCAGGTCCTTGTCCCGTCCAACAGCCAGTTTGCTCCGTCGTTTGTCGAGGACTCACAGCCTATGCCCGAGATGGCACCTGATTCAAAGGTGTTCGCGTCTGATTCCTTCTAGGTGCCAGTAATGCTCGTTGAGCCAACTCCTGCTTCTGCTGTTGCCGCTGCACTTAAGATAGCAACGACGAAGGCAAAGAAGGATGGTAGGTCGAACAACATGAAGTGGCAGCCGTTCATGTCCACGTTCGTGCTGAATAAGATGTGCGAGCTCATCTCTAGTGGAGTTAGGACTAACAAGGGCTTCAAGGAGGTGCACTTAAATACCGTTGCGAAGCAGGTGTTCGAGCTCTGTGGGCAGGAGGTGTCTGCCACCCAGGTGTACAACCACCTGAGGAAGTGAAGAGGTCGATGGATCCAAGTGTCCAAGCTGAGGGACCTTAGCGACGCCTCATGGGATGAGAACACTTGCTCCATAGTTCTAGAGGCAGAGCACTACGCCGGCCATGTCATGGTTAGCTCACGACCCTCTTCCTTTTCATATTGTCCACCATTGCCTACTCCTAATCGTAACTAACAACACTTGTGTTTCATTGTTAGGACCACCCAAGGGACGCTGAATTCCTCAACACACCCATACAAAACTACAGCCAGATGCATCACATCTTCTACTTCGGGTTGGCAACTGGAAAGCATGCCATGAGCTCGGGGGAGCCTCTTGGTTCTCCCATGCTAGACTTCCCTAGGACCCCGGACGTCGAGGTCCTTGATGGCCCTGACAAGCCCTTCGTGAAGCCCTTCGACAAGCCATTTGACTCCGTCCATGATAGGAAGAGGAAAAGAGGAGGCATGATGGAGGAGGAGATCAATGTCTTTTGCAACATGACTAAGGCGGTGAAGGAGGTGGCAACAGCCATCAAGGAGTCTGACTTGTATGGCGCTGTCATGACCCAGGGTGGTTTCAGCGACGAGGCTCTCATGGCAGCTCTCAGCCACCTGCTTAACAACAAGCCCCAGGGTGTTGGGTTCGTTGCCATGGCAGACGCTCACAGGGTGCTGTGGCTCAGGAACTGGCTGGGCAAGCACTATTACTAGAGTAGTGCTGCCTGTGAGCGTGCATGATCCCCGATGACGACGGCGTGGCGACGATGACGATGACGACGTACATTTTGTGTAGCTAGGGCTCAAAAACTATTTGATGGTCTGTATATTTTGGTGAGGTGGTATATACTAACCCCTCACGCTGATGGTGAACTTGCGATGGTAGGATGACACCCTTTTTTGGATGTGGTGGTAGGTTAACATCAAGGTAGTGCTAGGTAGAACTTGCTATGCCGTATGATCATACATGCTTTACTTCTTCTCTTCTGCTTCATTGTTGTTTGTGTGCTACTTTGATTGCTACTTGTCTACTCCGTTGATTTGCTGCTTCAACTCTTACTCTTGTGCATTGCTAGGCCAAGTGGTATGCCGTGTTCATCGGTAAGGCTCCAGGGGTTTACAGTTCATGGGAAGAAGTCAGTGCACAAGTGACATCGTATAGCAACAGCAGCCATAAAAGGGTTCAAGACTAGGCAGGTAGCAGAACAAGCTTATTCCGACTGGGTGCGAAAGCACGTACGCAGCTAATAACATTCAAGCAACATAAATAGGCTAATTAAGTTCCAAGAAATATCCTGCATGAATGCGTGGTTATTTCTGTCACCTCAAGGGTCAATGTCTTGTCATTTTTACCATGAATGGATAAACAGCACAACTGAGAGGCGCACCAACAATTTCTACATGCTATCCCTTCCTTCCCATATATAGTATAAACCCAAAAAAAGGTACAAATACTACAAATCCATAGTACTCTTAGTCTCTAACCACCACTCCACCAGCCTAACCCCCTAATAATTATATGAGCAATAAAAGATCAAAAACATCCTGGTCTGCAAAAACACCAATGCTTTGCTCCTACTACTAATCAATCTCTTGCGGCTAGCAGGGCCAAGGTGAAGCCAATCATTGACTAATACTGAAACCCCACGCTAATCATCATTAGCTCCTCCTCCTCGCCTCCTTAGCTGTCTTTTGGAAGTAAACTAACGGAAACAAATCAAGTCGGCATGGGAATCAGTGCATGATTTGGTCTGCACACCTTAATTCGTGCAGCAGCATGTGTGTATGCCCATTTGTTTTCTTCCTTTGCTCGAACTATGTGTTGTTATCGCAGCTCCTTGTGATGGTACCTGATCCAAGAGCTCACGCAAGCCTATTGTATGAAGTAGTATATTCAGATCGAATCTGCAACTCTGTATGAGCTGTAGAAGCAAACAAAAATATGCAAGTGTTCTCTCCCATTTACCACTGATGATGCATGCACCAATGAAAATGGCAATCCTGCCAAATGCTCTGAATATTGATATGTTTTGATTCGTCAGATTCAGCTGCCTAGTGGCGAGGAAATGTGGCATGTCTGAAAGATGTGTACTACAGTACTAGTATGAAATTAGTATGCATGAGCTCCGAAAAAGGTGCATGAATTTGTGCCTTTAAATTCAGAAACATCAACTAGAGCAAGGAAAGTAGGAAACTTTCCAACTAGATGCGTTAATCGGCTCATTGCACATAGACATGTGTGTGATTGTGTGAAGGAGTTGTCATTCCGTTGAGTAGAAATACTGAAGCTTTCAAATCTTTGGGACAGACTGCAGGATAGGAGTGTCTTGTATCAATGTCAGAGTAAGAGTGGGGAGGCTTCTAGTTTTCTGCAGAGGATTGATTCCCTCTCCAATCACAAGGCCAATTATTGTTGCTGGTGATTGATGTGAGAAGACCACTCTGCTGTGACAATTGAACAACTGTGGCTTTCTGTCCTATCTGAAGTGATTTTGTTGGATTGGCGAACTGAGAGAATATTGCTTTTATTTCTTTTGGAGGTTCCCAGAGTTTCAGTTCTCAGATAAGCAATGAACTTTTCGTTTTCAACAGCATAGCATACTTGCTTGCGCCAATAATCAATAACATTAATCAGGAATATTTTTGATGGCATTGGCACCTAAAGTGAAAATTTCTCTAGCAGAGAACAGCCGAAGCATGCAGCTCTAGAAATGGAAAATAAAATGCTTTAGCACACATTCTTAAGCAGTTACTTTAAAGTGTAGTAGCATCCTGATATTCACAAATGTTACCTGATATTTATGGAAAAGTTGTAGAAAATTCACAGGTTGTGATCATTGACATTATGTGTCATTTTCCTTTGCATATTTAATAGGTAATTGTTCTCTAGTTGGATGATTATATTGAGGGTACCAATCAGATGCATTTGCTAATGCCTACAATGAGTAGTACTACTGGCACAGAAGGCATGGTTTCAACTTTCAACGGGGAGGCATCAATTACAAAGCTAGAATAAGCACTAAAACCATGGCCCAATAGCTGGCTTTACTTAAAAATGCTGCTTGCTAGGGTGTCTTTTTGTCAACCTCCACATGAAATTTAAGAAAGAACCATCAATCATTCATGGTCTAATGATGTATGTCCCCCACTATTAGTTAGCAAATGATGATTAGAAACTAAGGCATGATTGGAAATTAAGGCTTCGTTTCTAATCTAACCTTCGATATGTATCTTGGTTGTGAGAAGAGACCAAACTTGTGCTTGGCTCCATGGATTATTTGAAGGTAAGCAGTGAGGATTGATTGACATTACCACTAGTTTGACCTTTAAAGGATGAACAGATTGAAACTCCATGCACACAAGTTGTGGCATTGTTTTTTCTTTCCTTTTATTTTCTTGAGAAAAAAAGAAGCACATGCCCATTTTCATATGTTATCCTCCTCCTTGAGCCAATCAAACACTCATCCACAAAAAACGGAGGATAGAACGGAACAACAATAATAGTTGGAGGAGAAAAAAGGGCAGTAGTTAGAACAAGAATTCAGAACCTTCCCTCTCCATGTCCATCATATATATGAAGGAAGGGAAAAACATTACATGGATGTACACTTACAAAAAGGGCCACAAGGAAGCATACACATTAACCATGCGCACAAGAGAGAAAAATGACACCCATGCCAAAGAAAAAGGAAAAGAAAGAACAAAAATTAACTAGGTAGTGAACTAGTCAAGTGCCCTCCACGATGCACTCGAGGTGTGGCCTCCACACGGCGGTCCGGCCACCGGTGCTCACTCGCCGCCGGTGCAGCGACCTCTTCTCGGACCGCACGTCACGGCCACTGCCGTGATCTGACGACGGCTTGCTCTTAACGTGGCTGCGCGTCTTGCCGCCGTGGCCAGGGTTTGCCATCCTTGACGGCGCGACGGCAGCGGCGCCTTGCGAGCCAGCGGTGGAGCCGGTCTTCTTCTTCCTCTCAGCCGGCACCGAGGACGCCGGGATGAGGAAGTATATCTGGCCGCGCTCCAGCTCGGACTCCGGGGAGACGATGAGTATCCTCCGCACGACGCCCTGCGAGCACGGCTTGCTCAGCACGTGGTTCGGGTTGGCAGAGAGGATCTCGCCGGCGGCGACCGGCCGGCCGTACTCCTCGACGCGGCCACTGAGGTGGACGATCCTGATCAGGTCCAGCGCGCCGCAGGGGAGCACGCAAGCCAGGCAGCACCTCAAGCTATTGCCCATTGTATGATACTATGAATCTTTCTCTCTGCTTGGAGGTCGAGGATGTCTCTCGCTTGCAAGTCCTTTTCCTTTCCCTCCCTTGGCATCGTGGGGTGACCAATGCTTATATAGTGGCCTTCCTTCATATGTCCAAGGTAGCATACAATTTATTTTGTCATGGTCTTTGCGTTGCTTCACTGGAGGGCAAAAGAGGAAATGAAAATTGGGGAAGAAAGATGATGTGCATGGTTTGGTGTGGAAGTGTATAGTTTAGGGGCAAGGGGGTATCAAAAGATGGTCTCATGTGGATGCTATTTTAACCTTATCTAAAGTACCAATCAAAGGACAGAGGCAGTAGAACACTACTAGAACTACATCCCCCATGCACGTTCAGTGGAATTTATGGGGGCAATTTGTTTATTTTTCTAGCTATGTATGTTCTCTCCCTCCTATCTAGCTTGCCTCAATTATTCCCACAGCACATTCATGTCCACGCTGCCTTGCTGTGTTTTGGTTGTGCACAACGAATGGTGCACACAACAATGCATGTGTTGGTAGACCAGCCAGTGTAGATGGGTGTTGATCCTTGGGCCTTGGGGTATGGGTTTTGCATAGTCTGCTATTGTAGAGACAAATGAGATCCGCAAAAAATGCACAAAGAATTACGAAGAAATAGAAAAGGCAAAGTTGGTTGCAACTTGCAGGACACTCCTATTTTGTGGCAATTGCTCAAAGATACCGCAATTTTTTTTTTGCTCAAAGCTATTACAAAACATGATAATTTGTTAGAAGAAACATCCAGCACTGGAATGATATTTTTCAAAATTACCCCCACACAAAAAAATCCCCTGCAAATTATTGTTTCTTCAAAATTAGGAGAAGATAGAACAGCTATGAGATAGTGTTTAGACAGATTGTTTGCATTGTCCATACATCCTAAAAGATAAACTTGAAAAAATCAGCATGCATTTCCTTCATCCACCAAATAGTTCATCTTAAAGCCTTGACTTCAAATTCATTTCCTCCATCCACTTATATTATGAGGAAGCAGAAAAGGAAAAATTAGTTGGGGTGTTGCAGGACATTGTCATTTTGTCACAATCGCTCAAAAGAAACAACAAAAACACAAATCTACTCGGAGCAATTACGAAAAATAGTTTAATTTAGTAAAAGACACCTATGCAGAGGTATTTTTGATAGATTGTTTGCATGAGGCACTAGCACGGAGATTTCGAAAGATGGAATTCAAGAAATTGAGATGCATTCCCCCCATCACACAATATGGGTGTCTTAAACCCCGGAAATCTTAGCCGCCCGCAGGACCGGGACGCCATCGACAGACTCCTCACCGACCTCCGTTCGTTGGCCTTTCGCCTGGCGCCTCCGCTCCCGCCGCCACCACCGGAGCCCGACTAGAGGATGTTTCCCTCCTGGCTCCTGGCGCTTGTGCCTTTTTGTGTGTGTGTGTTGGGCTTGTTGAGCTGTGCCCTCAGCAGTAACCCTTGTTGCTTGCTTGTGCTTGGACTTTGTGTGCGTGTGGGCTTTGTGTTTGTGTGAACCTTGTTGGATGTTGGCTTTGACATTTGCTTTATATATAAAGCGGGGCGCGAGCCTTTTTCGGTAAACCCCGGAAATCAATTCGACTTTATTCTTCTCGTTATGTATCGAAGTTCTTCTGAAATATGGCGATGAATCTTAAATTTTAAGTTTGAGGTGTGTAATTCTGATAGAGCTAAGATGCGTAAAAAGTAGATATTGCTAGGGATATTATATTGTCTTGCTTGGATGAATATGAGAATGCGACCACCACTACCCAAAAGGATGCACTTGGCAGTTGGAATGGTACATCGTAAAACACTTCTTGGAAAATGAATTCATCATACACCCTAAAATGAACAAAGAAACCTTGAAGTTGGGAATCTACAGGAGGATGCACTTTTTTCCATTGTGGCATGGGAATTTGAAATGCTTATGTTAACCATGGTTGCTTTAGAATCTACATTAAAAGCAGTGTTAGATATATCACAACGTCTAGCTAGTCTGTCTATGAAAAAATCAACCAACAAACTACTATTAGGCTAACTAGTCAGAGCAATGGAGAATATAGTTCAATCACACAAAAATGTTAACGTAATTGCACTAGAGATATATATGATTCTTGGAGTTTATTTGGTAGCATAAAGGGAAAAAATGAGGGGAGGAGGACTTCTGTAGAGGATGAACTTTGAAGATATTGGTCTCCTAGGAGACGTTAATTATACATGTAAGAAATATACTCCCCCTCAAAATGTGTAAACGTCACCTTAAGATGGTAATGTTGTATATTCAATAATGTGGTAATTTTAATCAAATGTATATGTAAGTGAGTGAAATTCTTTTTTCACATTATGGATTTTATTAACTAAATATGAAGCATCAAGGAGATACATACAATAAATGAACACACATTGGGCCTCTGCGTAGCTAGATGCAGACAACTAACACAAATGCCTTGGTGGAGTTAAAAGAAAAGAAAAAACTCTGAAGCGATCAAAACATTGATAATAAAATATACACCAGGAACCATATCTACACCACCATCTCTTGACATCACCGAGAAGAATCCTCCAACAGCAAGGGCTTCAGGAAGGGAACGATGCTCAAGCGTCGCCGGTGCCAGATCCAACCACCAAAGACTAGATCTTCGGTTTTCACCTTGAAGAACACGTCTGAGCACATCCAAACAATGCCTTCAACAAGGTGAAAACACAAGAAACATCACCATTACTAGATATAATCAATAAGAGTCGACCTTAAGTTTTCACCCCAAAGCTCAATACCAATGCTTGAGAAGCACTACCAAAGTCAAAGTCATTGTATGTCACCACCACTTTTTGTGATACCAACAACTATATGCATACCACGGTCTTGATGTGAGGCGCCACACAAGGTAAGAACGTGCTCGCACAAGTAGGCTCTCCAGCTAGGACAAGGGTCGGTCACCACCAACAATGAAGGTCTTCGTTGCACTTTGCAATCGAGGTTGAAGGAGGAAGGTCACTAGCACCACTAGATCCCAATTCGGGATGCTATGGCAACCTTGCACTATCCTCATGCTCCGTTGCCCTTGTCCATGGCGGCAAAATCAGGTAGCAAAACATAGTGAATGAAACTCTAGTTTAGTTTATGTATGTGTTACAATCAATGTAAACCTTGGTCTAAATTAAGGATGCTAGATTTTAAGGATTTTTCTAAGTAATGTTCCACATGAATGCTTCTATGTTCCTACAGAAAATCAATAGATTGAAATCGGTAGCATCGTCACCCAACCAAGACATCATGCCATTAGCAATATAAACTATTGCAAAATGTCAGTGCTAGGGAAGAAAACTCACCTCCTAGTTTACTAAGCAAACATTTTTCTCCCACTATTTTTACTAGTGCCCCATCTTATCCTCTCTCTATTGGACTCTCAAACCCACGTGGATCCTCCCCTATCCATCGCTCCTCGTCAAGCATGGCTCCCCTACTCTTCCCTTATCTTTGCCATTATAATAGCCACTACTGCATTCAATGCCATTAGATATGGAGATCCACCGTACATAAATCATGCATTCCTCTAAGGCACCTCCTTCCAACCATCGGGTGTGTGCCCCATCTTGCGACCACGACATGGATGCCACATAGGACTATGTGGTACCCTACAGAGAATAATTAGCCCCCCCCCCTAGTTAGTTTAATGGATCTGAAAATGGCATGCATTGTAATTTGGGAAATGCGTGTGTGCACGCGCATGCGAGCGTGCGCGTGTGTGATCTATGGCATATCTAAAATCTGTATGAGATATATATTGCAGATGTGGAATGTGGTGTGTTAGCAACTCTAGCAGAGTCGGCATATTGGCCCAAATTGCCATAATAACTACCAATACGACAATTTTGTCACAAAAAAGAGGCACTCTAGCAGAGTCGCCATACTTGTGAGAATTGCCATAACTTATGGAGTGCCCTCCATATCTGGTCTATTAGCCTCATAGTTGGTGTCTCGGGGATGCCTTTCAGAGTCCACTCTGTACTATAGTTGCATGTGGCATGAAGGAAACTTTAGTGGTCCCGCACTTCATGTGGGATGGTAGGGAGATTGGGGAAAGGGATGTCCCATTGACGAGTAGGTCTCATGATTATGGAAGCACAAATATGGAGACTATGAGTTTGCGCATCACCTTGACGACCTCCATAATGCATATGTAGTGCACTCCATACACTCCATATGCATTATGGAGGCTGCCAATATGATGACTTGATAGAGTTGCTCTAACTCTATGCATGGTAGGCTGAAATGCTCTTCTAGCAATGACCTCTAGGAACCATTGTCACATATTTTTAGAAATAAGCCCTAGAGGCAATAATATTGTATTATTATATTTCCCATAACTAAGAGTTTACATTTCATACTATAACTGCTATGATCCTGGAATATGTGATTCAGTGGAAAACTCATATGCACGTGTGGAATGATAAACGATAAAAGATAGGTTCCTGGTCTCACATCTAAGACTGGCTCAAGTGTTGTTGATGATCATGTGTTCTGGATCTTAGGATACCATTACGTGTAACAATAGTCCTAAAATAACATTGAGAGTATGACGTTAGAAGAACAATCATATTGAATCGACCCAAACTGGTTTGTTATGCATTGAGATAATATCGTCTGAAATCAATTGTTCTAACACGGAGTGTTAGCATGTGTTTTAGTTCCTCAGACCATGAGAGTGTCGTAGTCACTTCCTACCGTATGGTGGACTTTGGGGTTGCTCAAATGTCATAGGTAACTAGGTAATCATAAAGACAACTTATAGGTTCGTCGAAAAGTTTGACAAGGGACTAGATAGCTCGAGAGTGGGATTTGCTCTTCCAACAATGGAGTGATATTCTTACGCCCCTCTTAGTGTGAAGACATCCATCATCGCCTCATTAGACACAAGTTACTTAGTTACGGGGATGCCGGAACACTTCAATGGAAAGAAGAACAAAACCGGTAATGAGAAGAACGGTATGGTGAGCATGTGCATGACTCAAGAGGACATTGATCGTCTTGGGTTTTGTAAATTATCATGAAGCAAAGGGAACATCACATGATAACCAAAGGTTCACTCGAATTTTATTCGTGTAATCATAGGGATCGATATGGACGTCCACGGTTCTGCTATCGGTCATTGAATGAAGGGGTTTTCGTTCATGTCTATGATTTACCGAACCTACATGTCACAAGCTTAAAGTAATCATGATATGCTGAATGTTAGTAGGACGAGGATGTCGAGGATTTATTTGTGGATATTTTCATTAGTATTTGGAATAGTTTCGAGAGGAACTGAAAGTGTTTCGGGGTCACCGGAAGGGTTTCAGAGATTATCGGGCACACTGGGTATTCCCGACAAATAATACATAGGTGGAAAAAGTTTCTGGAGGTGTTAAATTAATAATAAAAGGCTCTAGTAATTATTAGAGGGCTTTTATATTTCATTTAATACCAATGGGCCTTAAAAGGCCTAGTGGTGGAAGGATTATTTGGCCACCATGGCCCAATAGGAAGTGGTGCCCCCTTTCCTTATGTGTGGGGGGGTGGAGTAGGGGAGGGACCCCTTGGCTAGCGTCGTGTAACACCCCGGTGTAATGATGCTACAGTAACCCCTGGGGTTAAGTTAACCTTTTTGCTAAACATGTGCCTGATCATTATTATCTCATGTTTCTTTCAACTTCCCCTTTGAATGCAAATTCAAATGCTAAGTGAAATTAAAAATTTCTCAAACATGAAAACAAAAATGTTCATCATGTACCAAATATTCCACAACTAATATTTGTGGTGAACCAACATTTTTGCAAAGGGTTTAAGTGGCCTAAACTACTTAAAACAGTGACCTAAGCAATAAATTAAATGCCCTTTTTAATTTATAAAATTGGCAACTATTCCAATAGCCTCCCAACCTTTTTGTGGTAGTGCACTTTAATTATTTGAAATTGTTTTGTCCAGTGGCATAATTTTGCAAAGTCATTTTCGCTAAAAAGAAAATGCAAAAGCTGCTGAAAATAAAAAAATAAAAAACTAAAAGGAAAGGAAAAGCAGGGGAGATAGAGAGAAAGCCCCTGCCTCACCTGGGCTTCGGCCCACCCGGCCAGCCGACCCAGCTAGGGTGGCCCGCTCCCCCTCCCCGGTCATCCCTCTCCTCTCTATTCACGCGACCGAGCCCCCCTCCCCAGCTCATTCCCACCGGACCCGGCGCGGCGCCCCACGCTGTCATGTCGCCGGCGAGGGGGTAAGGGCAGCCCCGACGCCTCGGGCTCCCTCCCCATTCGCCCACTTGCCCCCTCTCTCCCTCGTCGCTCTCTCCCTCACTCTCCTGATCCCCTCCCCTCCTCAACCGAGCGCCGCCGTCGCCATGGCTGTGCCGTAGCCGCGGCCACTGCCCACCCCGCGCCTCGCCAGCAGGTCCAGGAGGCGCGCCGTAGACGCCTTCGTCGACTACCTCACCGGAACAAGGAGGGGAAGCCCCATCAGCGTCGCCATCGTCCCGTCTTCAACCTCCATCCGCCACGATCGCCGCCATCTTCCTCCTCTTCGGCGACCCCCTGTTGCTACTAAGCCTATCACCGGCCTCCTTGCGCCCGCACGGTGAGCTCCGCCTCTCCTCCCTCCTCTTCCTGCTCGCCTTCGGGCATGTGCGCGACCGCCACCGCAACCGTGCTCCGGTCGCTGCCATTGCTACCGTTGTCGTGCTCCCGAGCCATTACGAGCTCGGCCGACTGCCCTGGCGTGCTCCTCGTGCGCCGTAGACCCCGCCTAGTTGTTTACTTTGGCCGCTCGCGCTCTCTAACATTGAACCCGTCTACGCCTGAAGCTGCCGTCGCCGCCTTTGCTCATCGCCGATGCCTCTGCCGGCCACCTCCGCCTGTTCCGACGCTACAGATCGATGCGCGGAGGAGTACCCGTTCGAACGCAGGCAAAACCGCGTGAAACGGTGTCCTGTAGCACCATCCTCATCGTCGCCCGAGCACGACCGCCGCCCTCGCTGCTCGTCGGCGCCACTCCGGCCAACTCCAGCGACGCCACCGCCCCCAGTCGACGCGCCTTCGTGCGCTCGTTCGAACGCGCCTAGCCGCACCTCTCCCCGTGCCCCGTAGTGATTTTCCGGCAAAGTCCGGCGATGCTCCGCCGTGTTGAGCTCGCCGGAGCCAACTCCGGCGCTGTCCGCAAACATGGCTGGCCGGGCCCCACCCCTGGCTCACTGCCAGTGGGCCCTACGGGCCCTAGTTGATTGCGTTGACCCAGTCAACTGCTGACTGGACAGCCCAATGCGACTGACATGCGGGTCCCACCACTTAATCCTCTAATTAAAACATTTTAATAATTAAAATTAATTAGTTTAGTTAATTAGACACTGACAGGTGGGCCCAGTAGTTTTACTAACTAGATTTAGATTAGTTTGAACTCTATTTAACCCACTGTCTATGACAGGTGGGTCCCCCATGTCAGTTTTGACCAGTCAACCGTACTGTTGACTGCTGACGTCATCAACACGTCATGCTGACGTCATATTTCCTTTCTGTTAATTTAATTAATTTCAGAAAGTGTTTAAAACTTTGGAAATTCATATAAAATAAACCGCAAGTCGGTTGAAAAAGTTTTATATATGAAAGTTGCTCAGAAAAATCCAACGAATTCGAATGCGCGGTCCATTCACCTGTCACATACCCCTAGCATGCTGAACACGGAACCGTCCCCTCTCTTTCATATGTCCGAAATCCGTCTAACGCCGGGGATTCATCCTCGGATGTTTATCCCCTCCGTCTGCAACGTTTAGTACTATGTTAGGACAACCCTAGCTCTGCCTATCGTCATGTAATGCTTAGTGATGCATCTGTTTGCTCTGTATTTACTGTTTCTCCCCCCTCTTCTCTCCGGTAGACCCCGAGACCGATGCCGCCCCTGTGATCGACTACGTCATCGACGACACTTCTTCTTTTTCAGCAGAGCTTCCAGGCAAGCAAACCCCCCTTGAGCATTCTGATATCGCCCATTTCTTTCCCTCTCATGCTTGCATTAGAACTGGTACTGCTTTATGTATGATCCTACTCTGATGCATGGCATGTTTTTGTTACCTGCTTATTGTTACCTTACCTGCTTATCCTAAACTGCTTAGTATAGGTTGGTTAGTGATCCATCAGTGACCCCCACCTTGTCCCAGTTGCCCCGCTTTATGTTCGATGACTCGATCAACGTGATCGATGTCCAGGCCCCAACACCGCACATCACCCCCTAGTTGTATGACTCTGCAGAGTTACCATCGAGTGACGAGGGTGGAACCTCTTACATCACTCCTAATGAGATCTCTGTCGTGTAGCTATACGGTCGAGGTCATCGAGGGTGATTTCCTCCTTAATCACTTCCGTTACGGCTCCTTCGTGCAACCCCTCAAGTGTGAACCTCGAGGGTGGATCCTCTTACATTCACCTTGATCATAACATCGAGTGGAATTCACCGGGGGTGATTCCTCGGGTTTTCCCTTTGGTGTTAGACACACAGTTACTATGGTTACTATGACTTTACACTGAACCATGTTACTAAAGATGGGTCGGCCCCGAGGGGTACCTGCGCGAGCTTAATAGTGAGCGATGTGGAGTCAGGTTGACCTGGAAGGTGCCCGCGAGATACTTACGAGGCGTGGTCAGGCATTCTTAGCCCTTGCCACAAGTACTCGAGATGGGGTGATGGGGTCACATCTTTCGTGAGTCTCTACTCGTGACCGCACTGCCAATGCACTAACGGTTTGGATATTTGATCCGAGGGGCCTCTGGCCTGATAGCACTAACCATCACGTGGGCATTGTATGGGCGTTCTGCATCGTATACATCAACCGAAGCTTAATAGACGTCAGCGACTGAGCGGCGCACGCCGGGTTGGACTGGTAAGCTCCTGCCTTTTGAAGGAGGTGCCTAGGTCTGCTCACCGGCCGCCCACGCAACATGTAGGAGCTCCCGGGGGGATGGCCCAAGACCCTGGGGGCATAGGTTTAGTCCGGCGTGCTTGACCTCTTTATTAAGCCTAGGTCGGGTTGTGGCGTATTGTTTGGCCGAGGCCGGGCATGACCCAGGAAAGTGTGTCCGGTCAGAGTTAATCGAGCGTGCTAGGTAAGTGGGTGCACCCCTGCAAGGAAGAAAACATCTATCGATAGCCTGTCCTACGGTAACGGACACTTGGAGTTGTATCCCGACCGATAGAACTAGAACTGGATACTTGTGATGATAAATGGATTGTGAATGAGAAATGGATAGTATGGCTCTGGGATTGCTTTCTCGTAGGGAGTCGAGAAAGGATCTCTGGCCGAGGTTGATAACACTACTACTACTTTACCTTATGTTGGTCTGTACTCTTCTATATGCTACAAGATGCTTGAAGATGCTAGTCTTCGATAGGCTAGGCTTTCCCCTTGTTTCTGGCATTCTGTAGTTTAGTCCACAGATACAACCCATTTCCTTTGATACAGATGCATACTTAGTTTAGATCTGATGTAAGTCTTGCGAGTACTTTGGATGAGTACTCATGGCTGCTTTGCTACCTCTTTTCCCCCATACCCGTTTGTTGCGACCAGATGACGGATCCCAGGAGCCAGACGACACCACTGATGACTACTGCTACCCTGAGGGTGCCTACTACTACGTGATGGCCGCTGACGACTTGGAGTAGTTAGGAGTTTCCTAGATAGGAGGCCTTGCCTTTTCGATCAATGTTGCTTTTGCGCTAGCCTTCTTAAGGCAAACTTGTTTAAGTTATGTCTGTACTCAGATATTGTTTCTTCCGCTGACTCTTGTGTATTCGAGCTTATGTATTCGGGCCCTCGAGGCCCCTTGCTTGTAATATAAAGCTTGTATTATTTTAATTTGTGTCTAGAGTTGTGTTGTGATATCTTCCCGTGAGTCCTTGATCTTGATCGTACACATTTGCGTGTATGATTAGTGTACGATTGAATCGAGGGAGTAACAAGTTGGTATTAGAGCCGACTGTCTATAGGTAGCCCCCTTTACAACTCCTTGGCCAAAGTTGAGTCTAGTCACTACAAAAAACTTTTACTAACAAGGTTGTGTGTCTTACGGGCCCACGTCGCCATTGGGTGGTATTAGGATCTTTTATTCCTCGTTTATACTCTGGGACTCTGATCTCTCTTCTATTCGGGTTAAAATGGTTTTACTAACTCTAACATTAGGATCCCGTGACCACATTCACCCCAAAGTTGGATAAGCCATAGTTATTCCTTAGAATAGTATTTGTAGTAATACACACACTGTCGTGTTGACTGCTAAGTGGTATCCATCGTACCTCTTTCTTTATGCATGTTTCATCATGAATGATCCTTGTCTTTGCAAATGCTCAATGCTGAACTACCCCCTGTTACATGTTAGCAGGATGGTTAGACCCGCTGGTCGTGGCTGTGGTGCCAACGATCCCACCACCGCCCGAATTCTTTGCCGGAATGATGCAACAATTTGAGCTGAATCTCCAGTTCATGGAAGGATGATGGCTCAGTTTCCTCGTCCGAACATGAATCAACAGCCAACCCCAGTAACTCTGCAGGACTTCATGCGCCTCAACCCAACTAATTACAGCAGCTCAACTCAGCCACTTGATGCTGATGACTGGCTCTGCGACATCACGTATGAACTGGAGTCTGCTAGTGTGGCCCCTGCTAGCTATGTCACCTTTGCAACTTTCTTTCTGAAGGGTCCCGCTGCTCAATGGTGGGACAACCACAGGCATACCCTGCCTACTCGAATGGTCATCACTTGGCCGGATTTCCAAGCTGCTTTCCGTGCCCGCTTCATTCCTCAAGGAATCATGGACAGGAAGAAGCGAGAGTTCCGCAACCTCACCCAAGGCAACAATACTGTAGATGCTTACCAGTGGGAATTTCTGGACTTGTCTCGTTATGCTGAAGAAGACATTTCTACTGATTCTCGTAAGCAAGAGAAGTTCCATGACGGACTTCACCCTGGTATCAAGCTAGCACTGCTCATTCATGACTTTGCCGACTTCGCCACCTTGGTGAACAAGGCTATTCAGGTTGAGACTGGTCTTCAGGAACACCAGGGATCCCTTAGGCGCAGCCGTGACGCTGGCTCATCTCGGGCCCGTCAGCGCAGAAGTGTCGGATATGGATCCCCCACAGCATGTACCGCCCAACTGCATCGGCACCAAGACAGTCCTATGTTGCACTTCGCCTACCTCCTCCACCGCAGAGGCAGTCTCTTCGAGTCGTACCACCCCAAACTCCTGCTACCAATCCCAATGATGGTTCGTGCTTCAGATGTGTCCGTCCAGGTCACCTTGCTAAAGAGTGCAATCAGAAAAGGAACCAGCTGGCTCTGCCTTCAACTGGCCGTAACAATCAGCCCCATAACAACAATGCCAGACCGTATGGTCGTGGTTAGGCTAATCATGTTGATCTAAATGAAGCTCAAGACTAGCCTGCTACTGTGATGGGTACTCTTCTCGTTAATTCAGTACCGGCTTCTGTTTTATTTGATTCAGGAGCATCGCATTCATTCATGTCAGAAAATTTTGCATATGCACACGACATCCGATGCGAGCTCATGAACACTCCGATAGTGGTACACACCCCTGTGGGTCAGTGTCGAACTACCATGATTGGTCGCGACGTCCCCGTTGAAATTGAAGGGTTGGAATTTCATGCTTCTCCCATTATTCTGGAGTCTTCCAACATTGACCTCATTCTGGGAATGGAATGGTTGAAAGAACATACTACCTCTATCATTTGTGCCACCAAAGTTGTTCATCTCCTACATCCTTCCGATGGGATAGTAAGCTACCATGCTCAGATTGTTCAAAATGCCGAAGCACGACTTTATGCTTTGGATGCGTTGAACGCAGCACCTCTTGAGGGAATTGAAAAGATCCCAGTTGTTTGCGACTTCCTAGATGTCTTTCCAGAAGAACTTCCAGGAATACCCCCTGCCCGGGCTGTCGAGTTCGTCATCGATTTCAAACCAGGCACCGTTCCTATCGCCAAGCGACCCTACAAGATGCCACCTCATGAGCTCCTTGAACTTAAGGAGGAAATCGATAAATCTCGTCGCAGTGGATTCATTCGTCCAAGTTCCTCAGCTTGGGGAGCACCTTCTCTCTTTGTGAAGAATAAGGATGGAACGAACCGTTTGGTCCAAGACTATCGTCCTATCAACCAAGCTACAATTCAGAACAAATATCCTCTTCCTCGGATCAATGATCTGTATGATCAACTGGCTAGTTCATCGATATTCTCTAAATTCGACTTGAGGTTGGGTTACCACCAGATCCGTGTTCGTGAGAGGATATCCCAAAGACCACATTCGTCACTCGTTATGGTTCTTACGAGTACACCATCATGTCTTTTGGCTTGACCAATGCTCCAGCCACATTCTCCCGTCTGATGAACTACATATTCATGGATTACCTCGACAAGTTCATCGTAGTCTATCTAGATGATATCCTGGTATATTCGAAGAACAAAGAAGAACATGTTGAACATCTTCGACTTGTTCTAGAGAAGCTTCGAGAACATCAACTTTATGCTAAGTATTCCAAGTGTGAATTCTGGTTACCCGAAGTCACCTACCTTGGTCATGTTATCTCCAAGGATGGTATTGCCGTTAACCCAGAGCGAGTACAGGCTATTCTTGACTGGACCCCTCCGAAGAATGTCAAGCAAGTCAGAAGCTTTCTCGTTCTAGCCAGCTATTGTCGCCGCTTTGTCGAGAACTTCTCCAAGATCACCAAGCCACTGACCAATCTGCTTCACAAAGGCGTTAAGTTCGATTGGACAGACAAATGTCAGGAAAGTTTCCAGGCACTCAAAGACAAGCTGACATCTGCCTCAGTGCTTGCTCCCCCTGATTCTCGCAAGGACTTCGTCCTCTATTGCGACGCTTCACGTCAAGGATTAGGTTGTGTCCTAATGCAAGAGCGTAGAGTGATTGCTTATGCCTCCCGTCAAGTACGTCCTATGAAGAAAACTACCCAGTTCATGACCTTGAGCTTGCTGCGGTTATATATGCACTGAAGCTATGGCGATAGTACCTTCTCGGTAATCGTTGCGAGATCTTCATCGATCATTAGAGTCTAAAGTACTTGTTTACTTAGCCAGATCTGAACCTCCGTCAGCAGCGATGGATGGAAGCTATTGCTGACTACAACTGCGGTATATCCTATACCCCTGGTAAGGCTAATGTAATGGTCGATGCCCTGAGCCATAAGTCTTATTGCAATAATCACATGGTCTACAAAGCTCAGTCCCGCCTTTATGAAGAGCTATGCAAGCTGATCATTCAACTAGTTCCACAGGGTTCTCTGAATAACCTTGTCCTGGAACCAACTCTTCTGAAAGCAATTAAGTCTGCTCAAGCCAAAGATGCTCATGTTGATCTGATGAAAAAGGATCTTGCCTTAGAGAAATCCAAAGATTTTTTACTTGGTGAAGATGGAACCTTATACTACAGAGATCGCATTGTGGTACCCCGATTCGAGCTTATGACAGAGAAGGTGATGAAAGAAGCGCATGACACCCCTCTCTTTATTCATCCGGGAAGTACCAAGATGTACTTAGACATTCGTCAGAAGTATTGGTGGTCCAAGATGAAGCAAGATATTGCTCGATATATCGAAGAATGTGACATTTGTCGCCGCGTCAAAGTAAAACATCAGAAACCGGCTGGACTTCTACAACCGATTCTGATTCCTGAATGGAAGTGGGATAAGATTCAGATGGACTTCGTCACTGGCCTTCCCAAGTCTCAGAAAGGTAACGATGCTATCTTCGTCATTATCGACCAATTCTCGAAGGTTGCTCACTTTTTGCCAGTCAAGGAGACTATCACTGCTATTCAATTAGCAAACTTGTATATCTCCCGAATTGTGTCACTCCACGGCATTTCGAAGGAGATCAGTTCAGACTGTGGCAGTATATTCACTTCAAAGTTCTGGAATAGTTTCCAAGATGCAATGGGAACTCATATTACCTGGAGCACTACTTATCATCCCCAATCCCAAGGCCAAGTTGAGCGAGTCAATCAAATTCTTGAAGACATGCTTCGGGCTTGTGTTATTTCTTTCGGTAAGAAGTGGGAAGAATCTCTTCCTTATGCGGAGTTTTCTTATAACAACAGCTATCAAGCCAGCTTGAAGATGGCACCCTTCGAAGTGCTTTATGGACGTAAGTACCGAACCCCTCTGAATTGGTCAGAAACTGGGGAACGAATGCTCATTGGTCCAGACATTATTCAACAAGCTGAAGAGCAGGTTCACATTGTCCGGGATAATCTCAAGGCAGCCCAGTCCCGCTAGAAGAGCAACTATGACCGAAAAGACTGGGGTTCAACTTATCAACCTGGTAAACAAGTGATACGTCTCCAACATATCTATAATTTTTGATTGTTCCATGCTATTATATTATCAACCTTAGATGTTTTATATGCATTTATATGCTATTATATATATATTTTGGGACTAACTTATTAACCTAGAGCCCAGTGTCAGTGCCAGTTTCTTCCTTGTTTTAGGGTTTTGAAGAAAAGGAATATCAAACAGAGTCCAAACGGAATGAAACCTTCGGAAAAGTTATTTTTGGAAAGAAAGCAATACAGGAGACTTGGAGTGCACGTTAGGGGATCAACGAGGAAGCCACGAGGAAGGGGGGGGGGCGCCCACCCCCTGGACGCGCCCTCCACCCTCATGGCTCCCTTGATGTATTTCTTCTGCCTATATATATCCATATACCCTAAAACGACCGGGGAGCAGAATAGATCGGGAGTTCCGCCGCCAGAAGCCTCTGTAGCCACCGAAAACCAATCTAAACCGGAGGGGGAATCCTTCTCCGGTGGCCATCTTCATTATCCGGTGCTCTCCATGACAAGGAGGGAGTAGTTCCCCCTCGGGGCTGAGGGTATGTACCAGTAGCTATGTGTTTGATCTCTCTCTCTCTCTCGTGTTCTTGATTTGGCACGATCTTGATGTATCGCGAGCTTTGCTATTATAGTTGGATCTTATGTTTATTCTCCCCCTCTACTCTCTTGTAATGGATTGAGTTTCCCCTTTGAAGTTATCTTATCGGATTGAGTCATTAAAGATTTGAGAACACTTGATGTATGTCTTGCCGTGCGTATCTGTGGTGACAACGGGATATCACGTGATTCACTTGATGTATGTTTTGGTGATCAACTTGCGGGTTCCGCCCATGAACCTACGCATAGGGGTTGGCACACGTTTTCGTCGTGATTCTTCGGTAGAAACTTTGGGGCACTCTTTGAGGTTCTATGTGTTGGTTGAATAGATGAATCTGAGATTGTGTGATGCATATCGTATAATCATACCCACGGATACTTGAGGTGACATTGGAGTATCTAGGTGACATTAGGGTTTTGGTTGATTTGTGTCTTAAGGTGTTATTCTAGTACGAACTCTAGGGCTGTTTGTGACACTTATAGGAATAGCCCAACGGATTGATTGGAAAGAATAACTTTGAGGTGGTTTCGTACCCTACCATAATCTCTTCGTTCGTTCTCTGCTATTAGTGACTTTGGGGTGACTCTTTGTTGCATGTTGAGGGATAGTTATGTGATCCAATTATGTTATTATTATTGAGAGAACTTGCACTAGTGAAAGTATGAACCCTAGGCCTTGTTTCAACACATTGCAATACCATTTACGCTCACTTTTATCATTAGTTACCTTGCTGTTTTTATATTTTCAGATTACAAAAACCTTTATCTACCATCCATATACCACTTGTATCACAATATCTTCGCCGAACTAGTGCACCTATACAATTTACCATTGTATTGGGTGTGTTGGGGACACAAGAGACTCTTTGTTATTTGGTTGCAGGGTTGCTTGAGAGAGACCATCTTCATCCTATGCCTCCTACGGATTGATAAACCTTAGGTCATCCACTTGAGGGAAATTTGCTACTGTCCTACAAACCTCTGCACTTGGAGGCCCAACAACGTCTACAAGAAGAAGGTTGTGTAGTAGACATCAACAAGCTTATCTGCGTGTCACTCCTTTGAGAGGCACTCATCAGTTTGGAGTCAAGGGCAAGCTAGCTCCGCGCTACATTGGTCCCTTCCGTATCCTCGCCCGTCGTGGACTGGTGGCTTATCAATTGGAGTTGCCACCTCAGTTCTCTCACGTCCATGATATCTTCCACGTGTCGCAACTTCGTCGATGCTTCAAGGATCCGGAATGTGAAGTGGATCTGGAACTGATTGAAGTGCAAGATGATCTCACACACAAAGAGCATCCGATCTGCATTCTTGAAGAAGCTGAACGTCGAACACGCCAGAAGGATACCAAGTTCCTCAAGGTGCAATGGTCAAATCATTCTAAAAATGAAGCCAATTGGGAACGCAAGGATAACCTCCCTGCTGAATACCCCGATCTATTCCCTTCTACCTCTTAATTCTTGGGACGAGAATTTCTTTTAGAGGAGGAGAGTTGTAACACCCCGGTGTAATGATGCTATAGTAACCCCTGGGGTTAAGTTAACCTTTTTGCTAAACATGTGCCTGATCATTATTATCTCATGTTTCTTTCAACTTCCCCTTTGAATGCAAATTCAAATGCTAAGTGAAATTCAAAATTTCTCAAACATGAAAACAAAAATGTTCATCATGTGCCAAATATTCCAAAACTAATATTGGTGGTGAACCAACATTTTTGCAAAGGGTTTAAGTGGCCTAAACTACTTAAACAGTGACCTAAGCAATAAATTAAATACCCTTTTTAATTTATAAAATTGGCAACTATTCCAAAAGCCTCCCAACCTTTTTGTGGCAGTGCACTTTAATTCTTTGAAATTGTTTTGGCCAGTGGCATAATTTTGCAAAGTCATTTTCGCTAAAAAGAAAATGCAAAAGCAGCTGAAAATAAAAAAAGAAAAACTAAAAGAAAAGGAAAAGCAGAGGAGAGAGAGAGAAAGGCCCCTGCCTCACCTGGGCTTCGGCCCACTCGGCCAGCCGACCAGCTAGGCCGGCCCGCTCCCCCTCCCCGATCATCCCTCTCCTCTCTATTCACGCGACCGAGCCCCCCCCCCCAGCTCGTTCCCACCGGACCCGGCATGGTGCCCCACGCTGTCACGTCGCCGGCGAGGGGGTAAGGGCAGCCCCGACGCCTCGGGATCCCTCCCCACTCGCCCACTTGCCCCCTCTCTCCCTCGTCGCTCTCTCCCTCGCTCTCCAGATCCCGTCCCCTCCTCAACCGAGCGCCGCCATCACCATGGTTGTACCGTAGCCGCGGCCACCGCCCACCCCGCGCCTCGCCAGCAGGTCCAGGAGGCGCGCCATAGATGCCTTCGTCGACTACCTCATCGGAACGAGGCAGAGAAGCCCAATCAGCGTCGCCATTGTCCCGTCTTCAACCTCCATCCGCCACGGTCGCCGCCATCTTCCTCTTCTCCGGCGACCCCCCTGTGCTACTAAGCCTATCACCGGCCTCCTTGCGCCCGCACGGTGAGCTCCGCCTCTCCTCCCTCCTCTTCCTGCTCGCCTTCGGGCACGTGCGCGACCGCCACTGCAACTGTGCTCCGGCCGCCGCCATTGCTACTGTTGTCGTGCTCCCGAGCCATTACGAGCTCGGCCGACTGCCCTGGCGTGCTCCTCGTGCGCCGTAGACCCCGCCTAGTTGTTTACTTTGGCCGCTCACGCTCTCTAACACCGAACCCGTCCGTGCCCGAAGCCGCCGTCGCCGCCTTTGCTCATCGCCGACGCCTCTGCCGGCCACCTCCGCCCGTTCCGACGCTGCAGATCGACGCGTGGAGGAGTACCCATTTGAACGCAGGCAAAACCACGCGAAACGGTGTCCCATAGCACCATCCTCATCGTCGCCCGAGCGTGACCGCCGCCCTCGCTGCTCGTCGGCGCCGCTCTGGCCAACTCCGGCGACGCCACCGCCCCCAGTCGACGCGCCTTCATGCGCTCGTTCGAACGCGCCTAGCCGCACCTCTCCCCGTGCCCCGTAGTGATTTTCCGGCGAAGTCCGGCGATGCTCCGCCGCGTTGAGCTCGCCGGAGCCAACTCCGGCGCCGTCCGCCAATGTGGCTGGCCGGGCCCCACCCCTAGCTTACTGCCAGTGGGCCCTACGGGCCCCAGTTGACTGGGTTGACCCTGTCAACTGCTGACTGGCCAGCCCAGTGCGACCGACGTGCGGGTCCCACCGCTTAATCCTCTAATTAAAATATTTTAATAATGAAAACTAATTAGTTTAGTTAATTAGACACTGACAGGTGGGCCCAGTAGTTTTACTAACTAGATTTAGATAGTTTGAACTCTGTTTAACCAACTGTCTATGACAGGTGGGTCCCCCATGTGAGTTTTGACTAGTCAACCGGACTGTTGACTGCTAACGTCATCAACACGTGATGCTGACGTCATATTTCCTTTCTGTTAATTTAATTAATTTCAGAAAACGTTTAAAACTTTGGAAATTCATATAAAATAAACCGTAAGTCGGATGAAAAAGTTTTATATATGAAAGTTGCTCAGAAAAATCCAACGAATTCGAATGCGTGGTCCATTCACCTGTCACATGCCCCTAGCATGCTGAACATGGAACCGTCCCCTCTCTTTCATCTGTCTGGAATTCGTCTAACGCCGGGGATTCATCCTCGGATGTTTATCCCCTCCGTCTACAACATGTAGTACTATGTTAGGACAACCCTAGCTCTGCCTATCGTCATGTAATGCTTAGTGATGCATCTATTTGCTCTGTATTTACTTTTTCTTCCCCCTCTTATCTCCGGTAGACCCCGAGACCGATGCCACCCACTACAAAAAAATACACTTCCGTGATGATACGTGTTTGTCACAGTAGGTCGCGTTTTTTGTCATGCATGTACATCCATGACGATTTTATGACAAAATCAAGATAGTCATACCTGTGCTGTCGTAGAAGTGTTCCATGACATTACCAAAATTATCATCATGGAAGTGTGCACTTCCATGACGATAAATCGCGCATCACAGAAGTGCTTTCGTCAAGGGTGACCGACACGTGGCATCCATCGTAACAGAACGCCGTTAAGCTATCGGGTCAGGTTTTGGATCCGATAACCCATTAACATCCCCGACCAATGGGGATTTTCCACGTGTAAAATCATCATTGGTTGGAGGAAACACGTGTCGGCTCATCGTTGGGACAGATGTCATCCACTCATTGGATAGAAGGCGCCTATGATACGTCGACACGTGGCACGGCCCAACAGAGGCCCATTCCTGTGAAAAGGCCGACCCGTTTGACTTGGTTAAAAGGTGGCGGGCCGGCCCATGGAAAGCATGTTAACGGCATGTTCGCATATAGCCCATTTACAGCCCGCTAACCCAAGGTCCGTTACGCCCTATACGAATTAGGCCCAGTAGCGTCATCTGGGCCATCAAATATGATTCCAGCCCATTTTCACTGCTGGCCCATGTATGGCCCATGATGTCTTTCGGCCCATATGAGGCCCTATGTAACTCTTGGCTTATTAATGGCCCGTGGTGAAACTGGCCCATAATGAACAGTGTATCACTTTACACCCATTAACGACATGTGGTGAAACTGGCCCGTAATGAACAGTGTATCACTTTATACCCATTAACGGCCCGTTATTCCGTTGGGCCATTTCCAGCCCATGTTATCTTTCGGCCTTCTCAGAGCCCATGTATTCTTGGGCTCATTTCCAGCATTCGCTTACTTACGGCCTATTACTGTCATTTTCTGCTTGTGGGCCAAATTCAGCCTGTGGTTACAGTCGGCCCGTTTGTGGTCCGTTAATACGTTGGGCCATTTTCATAGAATCATCAAATATGGCCTATTAACGATGGCCCGTTATGGTCGGCCCATGAACGGACGATTCCAACTCTAGCCCGTTTACGGCCATAATGCGGCCTGTTATTGGCCCATGTTTGGCCAATCAATCATACGGCCCGTATAAGGCCCATTGATGATATGGCCCGTAGAAGGACCATTGTTTCTACGGCCTGTAGAAGGCCCATTGTTTCTACGGCCCATAGAAGGCCTACTGTTTCTACGGCCCATAGAAGGCCCAGTGTTTCTATGGCCCGTAGGAGGCCCAATGTCACTACAGTAAATATTAGCCCATGGTTATTGTGGCCTAGTTTTAAAAAATAGGTTATTGTAGCCACTAGCAAACCACGGAAAAAGAACTACACTAACTACAAGCAAACAAATAAACAAGACAACAAGGAAATAAATAAGCAAGCAACTTATGCTAGGCTATCATGGCTATTACACATATTACATCCACTGGGCATCAAAGTTCGCCACCAGTGCAAATATAGGGAACAAAGCAGCATATAAACGCCGCAGCAAAACAAGTCCAGAACTGAAACCACTTCAGAAGAGTTCAAGAAACAATATCCTGGGTACCCATAATGCTGGCAAGATGCTTAGCAAGCTTATTAACTTTCTCTTGTTTGGCGCTTAAATCCTCTAGTGCTTGTTGTTACACAAGAAAGTACGCATCTGAATTTTGCAGGGACTTCCTTAGTCCTTCGGCTTCTTGCCGCAGCACAGCTGACTGATGCCTTTCAGCTTGTAGCTGAGACTGAAGAAGCCAAAGTGATTCAGGCAGCAAGTTTGAAGAGCTTGTGCCAGCGGTACTGGCCAGTAACTCGAACACTACATCAACGCATGACTGTGGGGTTTTCTCACTGTCTACAAGATCGTTTTTATCACCTTTCTTGGAGACCAACAGGGTTGTCTCACTATCTTGAACCTTACCTGCATTACTTTCTCTACCATTGCATAGTGGGGTGCTCTTCTCCAATATTCTGTTTGCATACTACAAGAGAAACAAGCAGACACATCACAGGTTTAGCTTGTAGTATACGAAACTCATTTTGGTAAACCGGTTCAGTAGTAAGGTGGACAGGATAACAACATGAAACAAACATATATCTATGTACTATGGTCACTGTATTGTCCATATCATTCTAGTTTATGTTCCCTAATCAAGATAGAGACACAGTTCAACTCATATATTTTTAAGACACAACAACATAGACAGAATATAAGTGTGAGAAACTACACAACATTGGCAGCACTTGTAATGTGCATCACATGAGAACAAAACTGTTTATACAACTTAAACTGAAATCAACATAGAGCAAGAAGTTAGAACAACAATCTAGTTAAAGAAATAGGTTTAAAACATACCTGTTGCACCATTGGAGTTTCAATTGGATCCTTCAAATTCGAAAGTAGTTGGTATGAGTAAATACAGTGATGCAACAGCAAAGGAGTATGGACCATAGCTACGGAATATGACCTGAGAACAATTGCTCTTCTACTTTAAACGTGGAGTTTGGGTTAGCTGTGGTGGTCTTCGTGCTTTGGGCACTTCAGTAGCTTTACAAACTGCTCGTGTGGGGTACTCTGTGGTGGACATGGTGCTTTGTCAACTATAAGTGGGTTACTATTCACTGGGGTTGCGGTTAGATGGGTTGTAGCTAGTTCTCTGCCCAACGGTGTAAGTGTGCAATCTGGAAGAGTCTCGATTATGTGTGGTGGGGCTAGTTTGTGGCCCAGTACAACCATGGTTCTATCTGCATCGACGGGTAGCACTGTCTTTTGTGAAGAACGGGTTTTTGCTCCCTTAGATACTGCCATCACCCCCTCCAATTCAAATGGCTGATAAACAAGAAAAGAAATTGAACATACATACATTGTATGATAGACAGATGTGGTAATTCACATATATGTTGTCTAACCAAACAGGACAGCATGACACAATTTCACATATATGATGCCTAACTAAACAGGATAGCATGACACGGTTTCAGATATATGATGGATAACTTAACATGATATAATGGCATAATTCAACATATGATGAGTACCTAAATAGGACGACATGACAAAACTATATGATGTCTTTCTAAAATAGGTTGGGATGAAATAATTCACATACATGCTATCTAAGTATACAGGATGGCATGATATAATTGACATAATTGATTCATATACTAAGCAGCTGGCACTCGCATGTATGATCTCTAAACTAAGCAGATAGAATTCAATATTGTGCATATGATGTCTAAACTAAGCAATGCAAGACACCATATGCATCATATGAGAAATATAAACATTGCAACTTAGAGCATACACCTCAGGTGGGATATAGGACTGGTCATCTGTCTCTGAATCCTCCTCTGAGGAGCTCCCTGTAACCATCGAGATATATGCTTCAACAGGTACCATTGCCTGCTCTGAAGACCTTGTTTTCACTCCAGATTTTTCCATATCCGGCTCAAATGGCTGATACACATGAAGAGTAGTTCAATATACACAGATTGCCGACAAATGGAATACGTAATAAAAAAAAGATGGCATGAGATAATTCACATATATGATGCCTGGCTCCATGGCGGTGCATAATTCACATATATGATAACTGGCTGAAAAACATGGCATTGCATAATTCACATATCTGATATAGAAAGCAAATAGGAGGCATTCACACAAAGCATGTCTAATCTAAGCAGATGGCATGGCAATGCAAGACACCATATGCATGATATGAGCAATATAACCCAGCCAAGTTAGAGCATGCACCTCGGGGGGGGGGGGGGGGGGAATACGACTAGTCATCTCTCTCTGAATCCTCCTCTAAGGAGCTATCTGTAACCAGCAAGAAATTTGCATCGACAGGTAGCACTGACTGCTCAGGAGACCTTGTTTTCACTCCAGATTTTCCCATGACCGACTCAAATGGCCGATGCACAGGAAGAGTAGATGAATGTATAAACATTGTTGACAAATGGAATACATTATGAAAAAAATATGGCACGATACAATTCACATATACGATGACTGGCTAAACAGGATGACATTGCATGATTCACATATATGATGCCTGGCTAAATAAGATGACATTGCATAATTCCAATATACTCCCTCCGTTCCTAAATATTTTTCTTTTTAGAGATTTCAAATGGACTACCACATACAGATGTATATAGACATATTTTAGAGTGTAGATTCACTCATTTTGTTCCGTATGTAGTCACTTGTTGAAATCTCTAAAAAGACAAATATTTAGGAATGGTGGGAGTATGATATAGGAACCAAACAGGTGGCATTCGCACAAAGCAAATCTAAACTAAGATGATGACATATAAGATGTATAATGTAAGCAATGCAAGGCGCCATATGCATGATATGACCAAGATCAGCATGCCAGGTTAGAGCAAACACCTTAGGTGGTAAACAGGCGTGGTCGGCTCCTTCTGAATCTCCATCTGAACAGTTATCTTCCTCTGGAATACAATTTGGAAATGCAGGAGGGGGCACTTCGCCCACCATGGAGCGGCGTCTACATGACATTATATTTGCATGCAACGGTCTTCTCTTTTCCTCTACATGTTCAGTACGATTGTGTACAATATCTGACATGCATAATAAAAAAATAGTTAGATTTTGTAAGGCCTAAGGGGTGCATGCAAAAATCAAGACTGATGGTAGCAAATGAGTGGATGGATCCAAAACTAATGATAGCAGGTAGATTATAGCTTCAGTTTAAAAAGATAGACAATGGATCATCTATTGTTTGTTGCCCACCCAACATGAACCACATAGAAGACCCCAGATGAACCAGATAGTAGACAGATACTATTCGTTGTTGGCTCTATATGAGACCCATGGGCAATTCAAAACTCAAGATTGAACGATAAAGTAGCAGGTAATAATAACCGATGTATAACATAAGCAAACATGAAAGACTGCGACCCCTCTTCCGGAACTGTGTAGTCCTCAGGTTCATCTGCTCAGTCGATGATGGTAATGCAGTTGGCGTGGCTGCCGGCAATGGGGAAGATGATCTGAGGCGGCGAAAGGAAGTCTGTAGGGGGGATCTCTGCTACAGTGAATGCTTCTGTCGATGGTGCACCTCAGGTGGGGTGGATGACCGCACGGCAGGAGCAGGACATAACACACAGAGTTTTCTTTGACGCCTATCTGAAAATGAAGTAAATATATAAGGGCTCCTTAGAATTGGAGGATTCTATAAACGCAGGGATAGGGAAAACACAGGAATAGGATAGGAATGCATGTGCAAAACAGAGCATTTGGAAACATAGGATTTCAGTCAACCTGGGTGTTTGGCTCACATGAATTGGAAGAACAGAGGAATGGAGAAACAAAGTGATGCAACGAGTGTACAACCTCTTTGGCATAGCCTTGTGGACCTCAACATCATTGGGTTGGATGTGGAGGATGGTGATGATGCTGGTGTGACTGTCGGAGGGGGGGAAGAAGATCCGAGGCCTCTAGAAACGACGCCGAGGGTACTGCTCCCCTGTGATGGACGGTTCCATAGTTGGAGCAGCTCCGCTAAGGTGTACGGCGACGAGGCTGAAGCATGACAAGACAAACAACATTAATCTGAAGTGGGACCCTAATATCATCTGCAATAGATGATGTAAAATGCATCACCAAAAAGTGCTAGATGTAAAACGCATCAGCCGCGCCACGACCGCTCTGACAGATGCTGTAAGTACTGTTCACTCTGAACTTAACTAAAGAACAGTTGAAACTGAATTTTACTGTCGAAACTGATTGAACTAGTAACAGAGCATTGCAATAGATGTTTAGGGCGTTCGAGCACTAGTAGCAGTGAAGCGGTGATCTAAATCAGCAGACGCTCGAGTAGGGGATGCACTAGCAGAGAGCAAGTCGTGCAGTAGCACCGCGAGCGAGTGCTAAAGCAGCAACTCCTGTAGCTGTCGGAGGTCGTGCAGCAGCAGCAGCGCAAGCGAGAGCAAGAGTAGAGCAGCAGCACGAACGAAAGCAGGAGCAGTGCAGCAGCGCGACCGATAGCAAGAATAGAGTCACAGCGCGAGCGAGAGCCGGAGCAGCTGCAGCTAGTGCCATTGTGGAAGTCACCGCTGAGGAAGCAACAACATGGGGGAGAGCCGCCGTGGATGATGTGGCTGGCGATGGCGCCGTCGGTGGAGACACGCCATGTCTGCTCGGTATTGAGCACCGGTAGCCCCGTGAGATCGAATAAAAGATAAAATGCAGCGGTGAGTGCAGAACCTCCTTGGTGGCGCCGAGCTGGCCTTGGCTTCATCGGAGGAATTGGTGAGGGTGTTGCGGTTCCGGTGGGGCAGGTCAAGACGATGCTGTGGGGATTAATGTGGCGCGATAGACGAGGCGAACGTCGGGGCAGCTCCTTGGAGATGGAGGACGGGACGGCTGATCCGGCGAGACGACGAGATCGACAATGAATCCTCATCCGGTGTGGTGGATGAGGGACGGCGAGCTATTGCGGTGGACGACGTAGTCGGGGAAGAGTCTCCGGCTGGGCGGTGGTCGGGAGGCTGATGGAGGAGCGTGGGATTTCGCGGGTTTTGGCGGCCTCGGCGTACGAATGGGGGTCAAAGGGGGAGGGGGGAGCCAAGCTTAGGGACGCGCTTGTCCGAAATTTAGGGTAAGTTACCAACGTACCCCCACCGATTTTGACACCGCGACATGGAGCTTCATTTTTGGTTGAGGGGCAGAAGGGGGATTTTGCATGTCTGTGCTGCGGGAGCGATTCGGATGAGGAGGGAGTTCTCGCGCGTGTCCAAATTTCGGGATAACAAGGCGCGGCGCGGGTTGAAGAAGCGGGAGTTTCAAAGCAGGTGAGACAAAAGATACTCGAGCTTGAAAATTTCGGGATAACAAGGTGCTGATTCCTTGTTCGGCAGAACAAACTTAATGTGTAAAAAAACAATTCATACAAGACACAAGAGAGTCATGTCTCCTTTTACTATATTGCTATAGATGCCATTGAAAAAACTACAAGAAAAATGAAAAAAAATTGGGAGAACAAGATTACCCTGCACAGTACCAAATCGATTCGCACTTCCCTCAACAACAACAAAAAACAAATCAATTCCCACCAAAGAAAGAGTAATGTCCCTTTTTTATATGATTACAGATGCCATGATCTCGAATTTCAATTTTTGAATCCACGTTATGTTGAATTCGAATATATCGTTAGGTGACCTTGCGGTTTATAATTGATGTAGACGTACATTTTGATCTTCCATCATATATGAACGTTTTACTCCACCATGTGAACATATATATTGTCGTCTACCATATGGACTAAATTTGAATCAATTTTCCTTATTTGAATATGATTGTTGTCAAGTTATACAATAATTTAAATATTATCTTGATAACAAAAAAACATACATATAGCAGTAATCATATTTCACTATGAACTATATGTACCATACGCTCTCCAATTCAAATATTTGTATCCATTTTATGTTGATTCAAATCATAGTACATTATTGGTTTAGGTAGCGAGATGTTTGGGATAATCTAAACCCTGTTTTCATACGTATAATTTTTGGCTGAATTGGGACAAGTTTTGGTATAAGCCTCTGGCAAAACCGGAGATTCTCTCAACAAGCCTCGTGGTTCCGAGAGGGAACATTTCACCTTTGTGTGCGAAACGATATACGCTGCCTCCCCCTGATTTTATTTACAGAGGCAACATAGAACTATATGAGTGCCCTGTTAAATTTTGGAATTATTTCGGGTTCATTTGGCCTTTTTATACATTAATTGAGTTTCTGGACTTTTAATGTGCATAATCTAAATATGAATTGCATGCACATGCTCCGGTGCACCAAAGTGGGTTGAAAAATCACATGTGTGTCCTTGGTTGAATTTCTAGGTCCCATGGAAGAAATGAGAATGAAATTCAAACATCTAGGCGTCATGACTCGGCCAAGAACATCGAGAAACTTTGATTTTAAATTCATCTAAATCCAAAACTCGCCTGGAAATCATGAAACTTGGCATGGTGTCATGTCATGACACTAACATGTTGTGGTAAAAAATTGGGCCAATTTGGAAGCTCGTGGTTCTAAGAGGGAACGTGCCACCTTTGAGTGTGAAATGATATACGCCCCCCCCCTTGAGTTTCTTAACAAAGGCAACATGGAACTACATTAGTGCCCTGTTAAATTTTGGAATTATTCCAGGTTCGTTTGTCGTTTTTATACATTAATTGAGTTTCTGGTCATTTAATGTGCATAAGTCAAATTTGAACTACAAGCACATGCTCTCATGCACCAAAGTTGGTTGAAAAATCACATTTGTGTCCTCGGGTGAATTTCTAGGTCCCATGCAAGAAATGAGAATAAAATTAAAACATCTGGGCATCGTGGCTCGGCCGAAAACATTGAGAAACTTGGTTTTAAAATTCTTGTAAATCCGAAACACGTATGAAAATCATGAAACTTGGCATGGATGTCATGTCATGGTACTACCATGTTGTGGTAAAAAAATTGGCCAAATAGGAACATATTTTGGTATAAGCTTTTGCAAACCGAAGCTTCTCTCAAGAAGGCTCGTGGTTCTGAGAGGGAACGTGCCACCTTTGAGTGTGAAACGATATACGTTGTCTCCCTTGAGTTTATTTACAAAGGCAACATAGAACTACATGAGTGCCCTGTTAAATTTTGAAATTATTCCAGCTTCGTTTGGCCTTATTTACACATTAATTGAGTTTTTGGTCATTTAATGTGCATAATTCAAATTTGAACTACAAGCACATGCCCCCATGCACCAAAGTTGGTTGAAAATCACATTTGTGTCCTCGGGTGAATTTCTACTCCCTCCTTCCATCTATATAGGTCCTAATGTGTTTTTCGAGGCTAACTTTGACCAAACGTTAGAGCAATAATATATGACATGCAACTTACACAAAGCATACCTTCAATTTTATATGTCAAAGGAGCTTCCAATAATATAATTTTCATAGTATACATCTCATGTGCTATTAATCTTGTCAATAATCAATGGCTGTCTTGAAAAACACATTAGGCCCTATATTGATGGAAGGAGGGAGTAGGTCCCATGCAAAAAATGAGAATAAAATTCAAACATCTGGGCATCGTGGCTCGGTCGAGAACATTGATAAACTTGGTTTTAAAATTATGAAACTTGGCATGGTGTCATGTCATGGTAGTACCATGTCGTGGTAAAAAAATTGGCCGAATAGGAACAAATTTTGGTATAAGTTTCTTGCAAATCCGAGCTTCTCCCAAGAAGGCTCGTGGTTCTGCGAGGGAACGTGTCACCTTTGTGTGCATAATTCAAATTTGAAATACAAGCACATGTTCTAGTGCACCAAAGTTGGTTGAAAAATCACATGTGTGTCCTCGGGTAAATTTCTAGGTCCCATGCAAGAAATGGGAATGAAATTCAAAATTCTGGGCATCGTGGCCGGGTTGGAAACATTGAGAAACTTAGTTTTTTAATTCCTGTAAATCCAAAACACGCATGAAAATAACGAAACTTGGCTTGGTGCCATGACATGGCACCAACATGATGTGGTAAATTTGCAGTCCGATTTGTGAAGGCGCACATATTAACAATCAACAAAGTCATTTTGGAACAAGTGCTGTCATGTTACAATCGGAAACACAAGTATTATTGAAACCATGGGCGTTCTACTTACTAGTACCATTTACGTGCCGCCACACGTCCCCATATTTTATTAGCTAGGAGGCGCCGTGTAGGGTAGTGTGGGGACCCCGACTCGCAAGTCGTGATCACCGAATGCACGTGTACAGTGATCCCAGAGATCAATGCTCACTGAACACACAGAAGCTGAATAACAAGAGTCTTACATCCATACATACCGTCTTACACAAATAGTGACCAATGTGGTCAAGTCTTACATCGATAAAGCCTTAAGGGCTGAACATCAAATGAAACATAGCAGCGGAAATCGTCGTCGATAAGTAGAACCCATGCCATCTACCTTAACCCTACAGGCATTCTGACTGGGAACGTCCTAGTTCGCATGATCGTCTCCAAAGAACTCTTCTTCGAACTCCGGCTCTCCCATGCCTGGTCAATTAAATAACCAGTGGCAAGCCAATGAGTACTTTGAATGTACTCGCAAGCAACCCATGATTTGGTTCAAGGTACAGTAATGCATGACATAGGTAAAGTTTTGCATAAAGCTAGTTTTGAGTGCAGGACATGTTCAACATCCTATAAAGCATGCATCAAGAGAATTCAAGTAACCATAAGATCTGGTCACAGATATCAACATAAATAGAAAGGGGCACCAACCCATTTATCATAAACAGAGAGGGCACCAACCCATCTCAATCGTGTCAAGTCCTCTGACTTGATCCAAGACAACACCATCATCTCACACACACCGGGTTTGAAAACAAGTGGACGTAGCCCAAGAGCGGTTACCCAACTGTCCTTGACCGTGGACACGGCTATTCGAATAGTTTTACACTCTGCAGAGGTTGCACACTTTACCCACTAGATCCGGGGAACTTCCGTGTCATCCACGACCCGCGGTACCTCAAGTACCCGGGGTAAGCACCCGATCACTACCTTTCCCTAGACGATACTAACATGGAGTCCACTCGATTGGTAGTAACCCCCGTGCCGAACATTTCACATCATAAAGTTGTGGAGCCTCGCTCCCATTTTCATCACATACCACAAGCACGGGGTACCAACGGTGTGTTCGGTGCCCTGTGAAAACAGTCATGGCCGCCCTACCTGGCACGACCCCGTCCCAAGAGAGAGCACCAACTCTCCCCCGTCACTAGTAATGCGGGCTCCAAGCTAGTATCGGTCTAGGTACTCAATAATGCCCTTTCCCATATAAGGGTAGAGTGGTCGCGCATGTAAGGTTGGAATAACGGTCGCAACTCCGACCAATCCGTTTTGAAAACAACACACACCTTCCTTGGCACACCACTTCGTCATCAAGTGGTCACCCATCTCATCATCTCCCTCGGGCATAGGTGGCACCCGACGGGGTTTTCGAAAAGACTTTTGAAATCACATTGCCTCCTTCACCATGCACAAACCCACCCCATTTGCGTAGCATCTACATTTGCATCCTATCTACTCCCACCGGCATAACCCTCATAAGAAGGTAGGGCCATGCACACTGCAAGTATCAACGAGGAAGTAATCGTGGTAACCAACCCACGTGGTTCACCATCTCATCATGATTCCGATGCATCGATAATAAAGAGCTAAAAATGACATGCATATAAAGGGGTATCATAGTCATGGTCAAAGGGCTGCTTGCCTTGGTTGGCTTGATCTTCAAAGTCTTCAGGCTCTGCTCCTCCTTCTTCCTCAGCTACCTCGTCAAACACGGGATCTAACGTCGCAAGAAAACAACGGGAAAATAAGATAATAATAAAAACAGAAAAGTCAAAGTGCTCACAAAAATGTCAACTTATTTTTGTAAAATACTAAGAGGAAGGCTAGGAAGGGGACAACTTTTGGTTTTGGTTTTGGAGCAGCAAAATAGGAGTTATGGATTTTCAAAGGCCTATTTAAATGCTAAAAACCACATTTAAATATTTACAGAGAATAAAAGGTGGTTGGATTTGAATGAAAGTTGCACCATTAAATAGGTTGCAATATTCTAGGAATTTAGAAATTGGAATCAATGCATTTGGATTAATATTCTGCCCTGTGGAATTTTTGGAAATAATACAGAAAAGGAAAAAGAGAAACGGCGCTGTGCCACTGGGCCAGAGAGGCCACAGCAGCAGCAGGCCCAGGGGGGGGGGAAACCCAGCCCACGCGGCCGCCACATCGAAGGCGTAAAGGCTGAATACGCCTTCAGCCGACGGCGGATCGGTGCGCGCGCGCGCGCACGTTTTAAACCTGACGGGTGGATCCCACCCGTCAGGGCGTGTGGCTGACGGGCCGGCCCCACGGCGGCCGTCGTCTACCTCCGGCCAGAGGCGACGGCGAGCTCGCCGGCGGCGATACAGGGCACGGGAAGGGGCGCGGAGGCTACCGTTGGACTCAGGAGCGAGTCGCGGTTCTGGTGGTGGTGGAGACGGTCGCCGGGGTGGCCTGCTTCGCCGGCGACGAGGTCCCGCGGCGGAGGTGCTTCGGGCGCCGGTGGTTCCGGCCGTTTCCGGCTGCAAAACGAGGGGGAAAGAGAGGGGAAAGCATCAGTGAGGCGAGGGGAGTCCAGTTCGAGAGAGAAAAGGAGCGGAGGAGGCCTGTACCCGTAGATCGACGGCGACCCGAGGCGGCGGAGCTCGAGCTCGATCTCGAGCTCGGGCGGCTCTGGAGAGAAGTGGGTGGTTCCGGGGGTGGATTGGGTGTGTGGAGGGGCGACAGGGAGGAAGAGAAGGGCTCGGGAGCGCCTTATATAGGCTGGCCGTGGTTCACCGTGGGCGTGGCCTACGGGCGCCCGCGGGATCGGCTCTGGAAGCCGTTGGAGAGAGGTTGGAGCTGTCCACGGCGCTCGTGGGGATGGAGTAGGGCGCCAGGGAGGAGGAGAGAGAGCGGGGGAGTGTTCTGGCGCCCGCGCGTGTGAGGCCGGCCATTGGCCGAGCCGGACGGCGTCGGGCACGCGCTGCAGGAGGGGAGAGAGAGGGAGAGACAATGGGGACGGCACGGCGGCGTGTCGCAGACGTCAAGACACATCAACTGGCGCGATGGGAAGGCACGAGGCGGTCGGGAGGCGCGGTGTCAACGGTCGGCGCTCTGGCAGGCGCTCCAGAGCGCGACTTTGGCCGGCATCCGCGGGTTTTCCGCGTCGTGCGCGCGTCCTTTTCTGTCTGGAGGCTACAGTGGAAGGGGGCAAAACCTGGAAAGAGCCTGGGATGCTCTGGGGTGCAGAGGGGAGAGAGAGAGGCTGGGAGAGAGAAGGGAAGTTGTTGTCCAGAGAGGACAAACGTGATTCCCTCCTTCCTCCACATTGCTTCCTCGGGTAGAAAAGTGTCTAAGTGACAAAGGGGAGTGAGGAGGGGTTGTGGCAAAAAGATGAACTCAAGGAGATTAGTGAAAGTGGCAAAAATAGGCTTTTTAGTATTTTGCCAGAAGGTGTTTGATGGAGTTTTGGGTAAGCTAATGACTCCCACTGGCCAAGATACTCCAAGGGGTGAAATGTCACATATATTTAGGGCCTTCCACCCATTTTGAGCTTATTTGGACAAAGTTGCCAATGCAACTTTTGCAAACCCTAGAAATGGGCAGAAATGGATTTGTGTAGATCCAGTGGAGTAAATCATTTCTCCTTGATGTGCCACTTGGTGTGGTAGCCTTATTTGGTCACATGATCAGGCTCACCAAAGTTGGGGTCCTGGAGAAAAAGTTGGTAGTGCAAAGTAGTTCAAACTTGATTCTGGTCAGAGAGGGTTTTGAGGCACTTTGACCAAGACTTCCTATTCTCCAACCTGTGCCATTTGGTCCAGATGCATCATTAGACCAATGAAGCATGTCCACCAAGTTTGAGCACATTTGGACATACTTGGCAATGTAAAGTTGATCAAACTTCAGAATGGACAGAGATAGTTTTGAGGGGTTTTCATGGTGTTATCTTGTTCTCCAAGTCATGAGACTTGGCAAGATCATCTAATATGTCATATGTGACATGATGGAATTTTCCTGGAATTTTTGGAGAATATTTCCTTTGTAAATATTTCAAAAGCTTGAAATATCCAGAAAGGGTTTTAGAGGGATTTGACCAATATTTTGAACATGACCAGGTGTTGAAACTCTTATATATGGACAATATATGTCCTATGAGTTTCCCTAAATTTTGTCAAATATTTTTGAAACAGTAAAGTAATTTTTTTTCCTATTAAAGACCATTTCTGGCCTTAAGAAAAAGCCTTTAAATAAAATAGAACAGTAACTTTTAAAATTATATTTTTGTGGTTCCTGGGCATCCTATATCTAATAGGAGTCTAATATATTTTTGGAAAGATTTTTACTGCCCTTAATCAAGTACTTGTAGTGCAAACCTCAATTCAGGGGTTTTTGGAAAACTAATTTTAGAAAATACTTTCTGGCCAAATTATTTTTGTAAGAAAACTCCATATAGCACTATTCACATGGCATGGTCATTGGTCAGGAGCTTGGGGTAAGGAGGTGGAATATAGAGGGCAGAGTAGTTGACTTCAAGAAGCACTTGAAAGAAACACAGAGAGAAAACCAACTCCAAATAAAAGCCAAAAAAAAAATGCAAAAAGTTTTTGTTGGTCCAAATTTTCATGCTTTAATAATGAAAATGAAATGTTACAAAATGCACGGTGTGACAGACCTACCCCCCTTACAAGAATCTCGTCCCCGAGATTCCTAAACTAGGCTTAAAAGAGATACGGAAATTCGGATCTAAGGTAGTCTTCACGCTCCCAAGTTGCTTCTGCTTCAGTGTGGTTGCTCCATTGGACCTTGAAGTACTTGATGGTGCGGCTTCGAGTGCGTCGTTCAGCCTCATCCAGAATGCAGATGGGCCGCTCACAATAAGTCAAATCAGGTTGAAGATCAATGGCTTGATGATTGACGTCCTTGTAGAGGTCGGGCTTGTCTGGAACTTGGAGACACTTCCGGAGTTGTGACACGTGGAACACGTTGTGCACATCAGAAAGTTCAGGTGGAAGTTCCAACTGGTAAGCCACCTCCCCTCGTCGCTCAGTGATCTTGAAGGGCCCAATGTATCTCGGAGCGAGCTTTCCCCTGACATGAAAGCGCTGGGCTCCTTTGAGAGGGGTGACCCGGAGATAGACATGGTCTCCAACTCGGAAGTTTATGTCTCTGCGACGTGAGTCCGCATAGCTCTTCTGCCTTGACTTGGCAGACTTCAGACGCTCTCTGACAAGCTGGACTTGCTCTTCTGCTTCACGAAGGATATCAGGCCCAAAGACAAGTCCTTCTCCGGTCTCCGACCAGTTGAGAGGTGTACGGCACTTCCGCCCGTATAACACTTCAAATGGTGCCATCTGAAGGCTGGCCTGATAAGTGTTGTTGTAAGAGAACTCGGCGAAAGGGAGGCAATCTTCCCACTTAGCTCCATAAGCTAAGACACAGGCTCGGAGCATGTCTTCGAGTATTTGATTCACTCGCTCGGTCTGACCTCCGGTCTGTGGGTGGAAAGCAGTGCTGAAGGACAACTTGGTCCCCATAGCCTCCTGGAATTTCTTCCAAAACCTTGAGGTGAACTAGGTTCCTCGATCTGACACAATCTCCTTGGGAACACCATGAAGGCTCACGATTCGGTTGATGTAGAGACTGGCTAACTGGTTCCCCTTGTAGGTCGTCTTGACAGGAATGAAGTGGGCCACCTTGGTCAAATGGTCAACGATGACCCATATTGAGTCATGTCCCTTGCTTGACCTGGGTAAACCGGTGATGAAGTCCATCCCGACTCTGTCCCACTTCCATTCAGGCACCTTAAGGGGTTGCAACAATCCAGCGGGTCGCTGATGCTCAGCTTTGACTCTCTGGCATACGTCGCATTTTGCAACATAGGTGGCAATCTCCCTTTTCATCCTGTGCCACCAAAATCTTTCCTTCAGGTCTTGATACATCTTGGTGCCTCCAGGGTGGATGGAATATGGGCTGTCATGAGCTTCTTGCAAGATCAGGTTCTTGAGCTCAACCTTGTTGGGCACGCAGATGCGATTCCCAAACCACACAATTCCTTCCTCATCTTCTGAGAATCCTGAGGCTTTGCCTGCCTTCATCTTCCTCTTGATGCCTTCAATACTCTCATGCCCCTTCTGAGCTTTCTTGATATCATCCATCAAGGTAGGCTTAACTTCGAGGCTGGCCAAGAATCCTGGTGCAACCAGTTCCAACCCGAAGCTTTCAAGTTCTTCATACAAGGCGGGTAGCTTGTGCTTTAGCATAGCATTCAAGGAGCAAGCCTTCCTGCTCAACGCGTCTGCTACCACATTAGCCTTTCCAGGGTGGTATTGAACACTGAGGTCATAATCCTTTATCAACTCCAGCCATCTTCTCTGCCTCATGTTCAATTCCCTCTAAGTGAAAATATACTTCAGACTTTTGTGATCCGTGTATACCTCACATCGCTTCCCCAAGAGGTAATGTCGCCAAGTCTTCAGGGCATGAACCACTGCTGCTAGCTCAAGGTCATGAGTAGCGTAGTTCTCTTCGTGAGGTCGTAGCTGCCTTGAAAGGTAGGCCACAACTCTGCCTTCTTGCATCAGAACACCTCCCAGTCTGATTCTTGACGCATCACAATATATCACAAACTCCTTGTGTATATCTGGTGTGGCCAGAACTGGAGTGGTGGTTAGCCTCTTCTTCAGCTCCTGGAAGCTTTCTTCGCACTTCGGCGTCCATTCGAACTTCTTGTCCTTCTTCAAGAGCTGAGTCATGGGTCGGGCAATGCTTGAGAATCCTTCAACGAACTTGCGGTAATATCCCGCGAGTCCGAGGAAGCTTCTGACTTCCTTCACATTGCTCGGGGATTGCCATTCAGTCACGGCTTCTATCTTGGCGGGGTCGACTGACAATCCCTCTTCTGTTAGAACATGTCCCAGAAATCCAACTTCACGCAGCCAGAATTCACACTTGCTGAACTTGGCATACAGTTGGTGCTCTCGAAGCTTGTCTAGGACCATCCTCAAGTGTTGCTCGTGCTCTTCTTCCGACTTCGAGAAGACAAGAATGTCATCAATGAAGACGACGACGAACTTGTCCAAATATTCCATGAAGACCTTATTCATGAGATACATGAAGTAAGCTGGGGCATTGGTCAACCCAAAGGACATGACCGTGCATTCATACAGGCCATATCTGGTTACGAATGCCGTCTTCGGAATATCTTGGGGTCTGATCTTCAGTTGGTAGTACCCAGATCTGAGGTCGATCTTGGAGAACACCTTGGCCCCATTGAGTTGATCAAACAGATCTTCAATCTTGGGAAGTGGGTACTTGTTCTTGATTGTAACCTCGTTGAGGGAGCGGTAGTCAATGCATAAGCGGATGGTACCGCCCTTCTTTGCCACAAACAGAACAGGTGATCCCCAAGGGGAGGCACTAGGGCGGATAAATCCCTTCCTCAACTGCTCTTCCAACTGCTTCTTCAATTCTGCTAACTCCTCCGATCCCATCCTATAAGGCTTCTTATAGATGGGTCCTGCTCCGGGTATGAGCTCGATGATGAACTCAATGTCTCGGTCAGGAGGCATTCCTGGTAGCTCATCAGGAAAAACATCGGGATACTCGCATACTACCGGCACTTGTTCCAATCCAACTTCAGTCAGACAGTTGGCTTGGTTGGCTTGAGCAGAAGAGGGGTTGGAGGCAAATTTGACTTTGACTCCTCGGTCATTGGTCATAGTGACCGTCCGGTTGGCGCAATCAATCAAGCCTTGGTGCTTGCTGAGCCAATCCATTCCCAAGATCACCTCCAAGCCTTGTGATTTTAGGATGATAAGGTCTGCTAGGAAGTCTACCCCGTTAATGGTAATCCCGACTCCTTTACATCCTATCTTGGCTCTCATCTCTGCTCCGGGGGTTTGTACCACCATAGGGTTATTCAGGGGTGTAGGGGTCATGCCACTTTTTAATGCAAAACTTTGGGTGACAAAAGAATGCGTGGCTCCAGAATCAAACAAAACAGTTGCGGGTGCTGAATTGACAAGGAACGTACCCAACACGACGTCCGGGTCTTCCTGGGCTTCTTCCGCGGTGACATGATTCACACGACCCCTGCCATTGTTGGGCAAGTTGCGGGGAGCTTGGTTCCTTGGTGGCATTCCACGGCCTTGTCCCGGGTTCTGCGCATTGGGGCGCGGGGCGTCAGGTTTCTTGTTGGGGCAATTCTTGGAGTAATGCCCTGGCTGTCCACATCCGAAACAAGTGACTTGATTGGGGACGACGCCCTTGCCAGCATTGTTATTGGGGTTGTTGTAAGCTGGCCTGGGGTTGGCATACTGCTGAGGTGGATAGTTGGTGCGAGGTGCAGGAGCTCTTGGCTGCTGATAGGTTGGCTTGACCGGGGCTGGCTGCCACGGGCGAGGCTTCTGGTTGCTGGAGCTACCCTTGCTGATCATCTTGCGCTTACGAGTGTCATCCAAGGCACGTCGCTTGTCCTCAAGCATGAGTGCCTTGTTCACCAGATCAGGAAAGGTTGGGCAGTCACACACAACAAGCGAGTACTGCAGAGTCTGGTTAAGGCCTTCCATGAAGCGCTCCCTTTTGGCAGCATCAGTGCTGACATCCTCAGGGGCATACCTTGAGAGAACACTGAACTTCTGCATGTACTGCTTGACAGTGCTACTACCTTGCTTCAGGGCTCGGAACTCACGCTTCTTGATGGCCATGATTCCAGAAGGGATGTGGGCCTTGCGGAATTCCGTCTTGAAGGTGTCCCAAGTGATGTCTTGCTCAACATGCATAGCCTTGAATCCATCCCACCAAGCTCTGGCAGTCCCCCCGAGACAGTGGGCAGCATATGCCACTTTATCACGGTCCTCAGTGCATCCAACTAGTGCCAGCAGATCCTCAATGGTGCGGACCCAGTCGTCTGCATCCAGGGGTTCAGCAGTCTCGATGAAAGTGGGTGGTGCATGCTTCTTGAATTCCACCAGTGTGGAACGTCCATGGCCGTGCCCCGCCGGCTGGCGGTTGACAGCCTGAGCAATCATCTGGAGGGCTGCAGTGTTGGCTTGGCGCTCCTCTCGAAAGGCTTGGAGAAGCTGAGCCATATCCATGCTTGGAGGAGGTGGTGGTGGTGGAGTCTGTCCTCGGGCTTGGTCCTGGCTGGCTCCGGCCTCAGCAGAACCTCCGGCTTCTTGCGGCTGGGTAGAGGTACCAGTACGTGTTACAACAGGCATCCTGTTGGAGCGGTCAAGGTCTCATGATTGGGAACAACAATGAGGGAAAGCAGTATAGATGGAATGCCTAGTAAGGGGGTGGTGTGACACAATTTAAGTTAAACAAAGGCCAGAAGGGCCAAACTCATGCATTAAAACCAAATGAGGAATGTAGTCGTTTACAAGTTCCCGAAGGGAAAGTACGACTTCATGAAAGTAAGCTGAACGCAAACGCAACATAACATGGTTTCACAAGAACCATTACAAGGACTCGACTTCGCAAAAGGGGTACACGACCTATCCTACCATAGGCTACGAGCTAGCCTATCCTAGTCCTGAACGGAGTCTAAGTGGTGGAATGCTCGGTCGGGTATTCTGGCTCCTCTGGATCTTCCTCCTCATCTTCATCTGTCTTGGTCTCCTCATCGCTCGAGGAAGCGGGGGAGTGAAGGAGCTGAACACGGCGCTGCTTTGCTGGTGGCGTCTTGAAGAGGTTGCGGTACTCCTTTGCCGTCATACGGCGTGGCTGAGGTGTTCCCTTGGCAGGTGCGACCTGTGGGGGTCATCCGCCTCGATAAGCTACTGCGGGCTGTCCAAGGGGTGCTCCATCCTTCTTGATCCTGTCTGCCTTCATCTGAACTATGCGGAGGAGCTCCTTGGTCTCGCGGAGTTCCTTTCGAAGCTCCGTCGACTCCGAGGCCAGGTGCTGTGCCAGACTGTCGGCACACAAGCTGAAGTAGGTCTGGAAGCGGAGAGAAAGTCCCTCGTCCATGGGTGGTGCTGGTGCGCTGCTCTCGTCATCACCTTCCTTACGATAAGGCAGGTAACGAGTGGCTGGCTCTCTCGCCATCTCTGGCAGGAGATCCCGGAGGCGAGTCAGCGCCTTGAGGGCAGCAGTCTCCACGGCGAGAAGCAGTGTCGCCATCTGGGGTCCCTCAAAGAACCAGCTCGTCGGGGCGTCATTCGCCCTCACGACTACCTCCACGTGATACTCCCTCTTGGTGCTGTCGACCCAGTGCTCGTGGTAGGAGAAGGTGGGGACTCGAGTGAATTGGCACTTCCTGAGGCTATCCTCAAGAAGCACAGGAAACCCAGTGGTCAGGAAGTCCTCGGGTACGGCGGCCATCTACAAAAAGTGGAAGGGAAAGGGTCAATAAAGGAATGTGACCTATGTTTGGGATACTAACATAAACATAGGTATATGGGTAACCTGGTGGATAGTCTCGCTCTAACTAACGTCCATGCTAACTAAGGCTTCCTACAGTCAGGATGGCTCTGATACCAGCTCTGTGGGGACCCCGACTCGCAAGTCGTGATCACCGAATGCACGTGTACAGTGATCCCAGAGATCAATGCTCACTGAACACACAGAAGCTGAATAACAAGAGTCTAACATCCATACATACCGTCTTACACAATTAGTGACCAACATGGTCAAGTCTTACATCGATAAAGCCTTAAGGGCTGAACATCAAATGAAACATAGCAGCGGAAATCGTCGTCGATAAGTAGAACCCATGCCTTCTGCCTTAACCCTACAGGCATTCTGACTGGGAACGTCCTAGTTCGCATGATCATCTCCAAAGAACTCTTCTTCGAACTCTGGTTCTCCCATGCCTGGTCAATTAAATAACCAGTGGCAAGCCAATGAGTACTTTGAATGTACTCGCAAGCAACCCATGATTTGGTTCAAGGTACAGTAATGCATGACATGGGTAAAGTTTTGCATAAAGCTAGTTTTGAGTGCAGGACATGTTCAACATCCTATAAAGCATGCATCAAGAGAATTCAAGTAACCATAAGATCTGGTCACAGATATCAACATAAATAGAAAGGGGCACCAACCCATTTATCATAAACAGAGAGGGCACCAACCCATCTCAATCGTGTCAAGTCCTCTGACTTGATCCAAGACAACACCATCATCTCACACACACCGGGTTTGAAAACAAGTGGACGTAGCCCAAGAGCGGTTACCCAACTGTCCTTGACCGTGGACACGGCTATTCGAATAGTTTTACACTCTGCAGAGGTTGCACACTTTACCCACTAGATCCGGGGAACTTCCGTGTCATCCACGACCCGCGGTACCTCAAGTACCCGGGGTAAGCACCCGATCACTACCTTTCCCTAGACGATACTAACATGGAGTCCACTCGATTGGTAGTAACCCCCGTGCCGAACATTTCACATCATAAAGTTGTGGAGCCTCGCTCCCATTTTCATCACATACCACAAGCACGGGGTACCAACGGTGTGTCCGGTGCCCTGTGAAAACAGTCATGGCCGCCCTACCTGGCACGACCCCGTCCCAAGAGAGAGCACCAACTCTCCCCCGTCACTAGTAATGCGGGCTCCAAGCTAGTATCGGTCTAGGTACTCAATAATACCCTTTCCCATATAAGGGTAGAGTGGTCGCGCATGTAAGGTTGGAATAACGGTCGCAACTCCGACCAATCCGTTTTGAAAACAACACACACCTTCCTTGGCACACCACTTCGTCATCAAGTGGTCACCCATCTCATCATCTCCCTCGGGCATAGGTGGCACCCGACGGGGTTTTCGAAAAGACTTTTGAAATCACATTGCCTCCTTCACCATGCACAAACCCACCCCATTTGCGTAGCATCTACATTTGCATCCTATCTACTCCCACCGGCATAACCCTCATAAGAAGGTAGGGCCATGCACACTGCAAGTATCAACGAGGAAGTAATCGTGGTAACCAACCCACGTGGTTCACCATCTCATCATGATTCCGATGCATCGATAATAAAGAGCTAAAAATGACATGCATATAAAGGGGTATCATAGTCATGGTCAAAGGGCTGCTTGCCTTGGTTGGCTTGATCTTCAAAGTCTTCAGGCTCTGCTCCTCCTTCTTCCTCAGCTACCTCGTCAAACACGGGATCTAACGTCGCAAGAAAACAACGGGAAAATAAGATAATAATAAAAACAGAAAAGTCAAAGTGCTCACAAAAATGTCAACTTATTTTTGTAAAATACTAAGAGGAAGGCTAGGAAGGGGACAACTTTTGGTTTTGGTTTTGGAGCAGCAAAATAGGAGTTATGGATTTTCAAAGGCCTATTTAAATGCTAAAAACCACATTTAAATATTTACAGAGAATAAAAGGTGGTTGGATTTGAATGAAAGTTGCACCATTAAATAGGTTGCAATATTCTAGGAATTTAGAAATTGGAATCAATGCATTTGGATTAATATTCTGCCCTGTGGAATTTTTGGAAATAATACAGAAAAGGAAAAAGAGAAACGGCGCTGTGCCACTGGGCCAGAGAGGCCACAGCAGCAGCAGGCCCAGGGGGGGGGGAAACCCAGCCCACGCGGCCGCCACATCGAAGGCGTAAAGGCTGAATACGCCTTCAGCCGACGGCGGATCGGTGCGCGCGCGCGCGCACGTTTTAAACATGACGGGTGGATCCCACCCGTCAGGGCGTGTGGCTGACGGGCCGGCCCCACGGCGGCCGTCGTCTACCTCCGGCCAGAGGCGACGGCGAGCTCGCCGGCGGCGATACAGGGCACGGGAAGGGGCGCGGAGGCTACCGTTGGACTCAGGAGCGAGTCGCGGTTCTGGTGGTGGTGGAGACGGTCGCCGGGGTGGCCTGCTTCGCCGGCGACGAGGTCCCGCGGCGGAGGTGCTTCGGGCGCCGGTGGTTCCGGCCGTTTCCGGCTGCAAAACGAGGGGGAAAAAGAGGGGAAAGCATCAGTGAGGCGAGGGGAGTCCAGTTCGAGAGAGAAAAGGAGCGGAGGAGGCCTGTACCCGCAGATCGACGGCGACCCGAGGCGGCGGAGCTCGAGCTCGATCTCGAGCTCGGGCGGCTCTGGAGAGAAGTGGGTGGTTCCGGGGGTGGATTGGGTGTGTGGAGGGGCGACAGGGAGGAAGAGAAGGGCTCGGGAGCGCCTTATATAGGCTGGCCGCGGTTCACCGTGGGCGTGGCCTACGGGCGCCCGCGGGATCGGCTCTGGAAGCCGTTGGAGAGAGGTTGGAGCTGTCCACGGCGCTCGTGGGGATGGAGTAGGGCGCCAGGGAGGAGGAGAGAGAGCGGGGGAGTGTTCTGGCGCCCGCGCGTGTGAGGCCGGCCATTGGCCGAGCCGGACGGCGTCGGGCACGCGCTGCAGGAGGGGAGAGAGAGGGAGAGACAATGGGGACGGCACGGCGGCGTGTCGCAGACGTCAAGACACATCAACTGGCGCGATGGGAAGGCACGAGGCGGTCGGGAGGCGCGGTGTCAACGGTCGGCGCTCTGGCAGGCGCTCCAGAGCGCGACTTTGGCCAGCATCCGCGGGTTTTCCGCGTCGCGCGCGCGTCCTTTTCTGTCTGGAGGCTACAGTGGAAGGGGGCAAAACCTGGAAAGAGCCTGGGATGCTCTGGGGTGCAGAGGGGAGAGAGAGAGGCTGGGAGACAGAAGGGAAGTTGTTGTCCAGAGAGGACAAACGTGATTCCCTCCTTCCTCCACATTGCTTCCTCGGGTAGAAAAGTGTCTAAGTGACAGAGGGGAGTGAGGAGGGGTTGTGGCAAAAAGATGAACTCAAGGAGATTAGTGAAAGTGGCAAAAATAGGCTTTTTAGTATTTTGCCAGAAGGTGTTTGATGGAGTTTTGGGTAAGCTAATGACTCCCACTGGCCAAGATACTCCAAGGGGTGAAATGTCACATATATTTAGGGCCTTCCACCCATTTTGAGCTTATTTGGACAAAGTTGCCAATGCAACTTTTGCAAACCCTAGAAATGGGCAGAAATGGATTTGTGTAGATCCAGTGGAGTAAATCATTTCTCCTTGATGTGCCACTTGGTGTGGTAGCCTTATTTGGTCACATGATCAGGCTCACCAAAGTTGGGGTCCTGGAGAAAAAGTTGGTAGTGCAAAGTAGTTCAAACTTGATTCTGGTCAGAGAGGGTTTTGAGGCACTTTGACCAAGACTTCCTATTCTCCAACCTGTGCCATTTGGTTCAGATGCATCATTAGACCAATGAAGCATGTCCACCAAGTTTGAGCACATTTGGACATACTTGGCAATGTAAAGTTGATCAAACTTCAGAATGGACAGAGATAGTTTTGAGGGGTTTTGATGGTGTTATCTTGTTCTCCAAGTCATGAGACTTGGCAAGATCATCTAATATGTCATATGTGACATGATGGAATTTTCCTGGAATTTTTGGAGAATATTTCCTTTGTAAATATTTCAAAAGCTTGAAATATCCAGAAAGGGTTTTAGAGGGATTTGACCAATATTTTGAACATGACCAGGTGTTGAAACTCTTATATATGGACAATATATGTCCTATGAGTTTCCCTAAATTTTGTCAAATATTTTTGAAACAGTAAAGTATTTTTTTTTCCTATTAAAGACCATTTCTGGCCTTAAGAAAAAGCCTTTAAATAAAATAGAACAGTAACTTTTAAAATTATATTTTTGTGGTTCCTGGGCATCCTATATCTAATAGGAGTCTAATATATTTTTGGAAAGATTTTTACTGCCCTTAATCAAGTACTTGTAGTGCAAACCTCAATTCAGGGGTTTTTGGAAAACTAATTTTAGAAAATACTTTCTGGCCAAATTATTTTTGTAAGAAAACTCCATATAGCACTATTCACATGGCATGGTCATTGGTCAGGAGCTTGGGGTAAGGAGGTGGAATATAGAGGGCAGAGTAGTTGACTTCAAGAAGCACTTGAAAGAAACACAGAGAGAAAACCAACTCCAAATAAAAGCCAAAAAAAAATGCAAAAAGTTTTTGTTGGTCCAAATTTTCATGCTTTAATAATGAAAATGAAATGTTACAAAATGCACGGTGTGACAGGTAGCTATTTGAGTACGAGAGGCGTGCGATCAGACCCCTGCGCGTGCTTATCGGGAGGAGAGCCCTTTGACCTCCATCTGCCGTCCACCTCTCTCCCAAGGTCTCCATTAATGGCGCCCGAGCCTCTGTTTAATGGCGTGGCTATGTCTCACTCGACTGAGATTTAAGAGAGAAAAAAGAAAATCTGAAAGTACGGATCTTGATGTAAGATCCGACGGACCTATATAGCATCTACTGCGACTTATAGCAAGACTGATGAATATATAAGGACGATTAAAAAAAATTGATCAAAGAAGGGCTTGCCCCTTCCGATTTTCATTACGGAAAACCACCACAATTCACAAGAAGTTCAGCACAACTCCAGCATAACACGAAGGACTAAAAGCTACCAGATTGAAATCACAACATCCCAAGAGGCCAACAAAGGCCAAACATCCGCGCTAGAACCCAACATTTCACAACCGACAACACAATTCACATCCTAAACCGATTATTACATCAAAAGAAACCTGGAAACTAGTCTCCGCGGCGAGCGGTGATGAGGTCTTTCGTGTCCTCAAGACGCTACTTGAGAACATCCACGGATTCCTCCACCAACCTTTGGCGCTCGTTGCGGAGCATGTCATTCTCGTCCATAAGTTTCTTGACGATGACGCCGGTCCTCTTCAACAAGGCACTGGTCTCCTCCTGCTGGTCTGCACTTCGGACGATCTTCTCCCTCAGTAGGTCGCGCTTAGCCCGGAGCCTCTCATTGCCCTCCCTTAGTTGCCGGATAACACCGGTAGCCTGTTTAAATGAGGATTTCATGTCATCCTGCAACCTCGCCCAGCCGGAGATCTGATCCATCTGGCTATGGACGATCACATGCATGCGCCTGTAACAGTCGTCGCCTGCCCGCGAGAAATTTTCCCAGGCCGCCGCGGCAGCAGGACATCTCTGCTGCATTCGTGGCGCGGCGGGACATCTCTACTGCTTCTGCGGCGCGGCCAGACCAGTCTGCTGCATCGACGGCGTGGCGGGACCTCCGTGTTGCTTCAGCGGCGCAACGGGACCTCTGTGCTGCCACTTCCGTGCGGCAGGAGATGTCGGCTACTCTTGCAGCGAGGTGGGACATATCTCGTGCTTCCGCTTCCATGCTCGCCTCTCCCTGGTGGCAATCTCTCAACCCAGAACTCACGCTGGCCATAGCAGACGCAAGGGAAGGATGTTGAATGACTTGTTTGTTTTTGTGGATGAGGAGTTGAGGAGGAATGTGCAGTCATCTTGGCATACTAGTATTTATAATTGAGTACTAATACGCTCCTAAGTGGGAAACTGTTTAGGTTGTCATCAGTGTGAACAGGTTTGCAATTCAATATAGCGTGGAGTAATTTGGAATGTGATGAGACGCAAGCTCAAAATTTATTGACGATTCTAGTTTCGAAGTGCGGCACTATTCCCGGATGGAGTACTTCTTTTTCTACTCCCTCCTTTCCGGTTTTATAGGGCTTATCTCAAAATTTTAGTTTTTCCATTTTATAAGGCTCAATTTGGTCGTTCCCCAACACATGTTCAAATTACAAGATGCATTAAATCATCGCATGCAAGTATTAAGAGAAAATTGACCAATGCATGTACTTTATGCATGCATGCATTGCAATTAATGCATTGATAAACATAATTTTTTGAGAAAAACAAGAGCATTAATTAGGTGCTTTTGCAAACTACAAAAAATATTCCACCACTCACCATCTTGGTTGGTGAGATTTTTGAATTAAGCCCTATAAACCGGAAAGGAGGGAGTACTGCTGTGTACGTGCAATAACTGGCACCGTCGTATACATATCTTACGGTTAATGGGGCGTTCGACAGGAATAGCCGCGTGGCGAGCTCTATGCTAGTCTTTTTTTCAGACGCATTAAGCCCATCTCTCGGTACTTCTCACACGCACCATCGTGCCACCCACAAAAACTTGTACTCTGAGTTTAGTAGTACGTTATACAGGAAGAGAAGAGGTGCACGCACGCACTCGTCCTCTCACACACATGTCTGTTTTTTCTCGAAAAGGAGGATGATGACCCCCGGCCTCTACATCTGGGAGTCACACACGCAAATTATTGAAATATATCGAGTGCAGTGCTTTGATGTGTCGCGTCAACTCGTACATCAACGAGAAGTTTGATTATCCTCTCCCTCGCGGACTTAACTGCACCTGCCTTTGGTTGTATGACAGGTTGGCCACACACCTGTCAGGCCTCCCTGTCATACACGCAAAGGCAGGAGCGTCCCTCCCTCGCCCATCAGCATGGTGGCTGGCAAGACTAGGAGGAGCTTTCGCTACACGCTCTCCCTCCCGCACGCGGTGGACATGCAAAAGTTCAATCGGTGTCAGATGGCCAGAAGCGTACTGTAGTACTCCTCCAGTGCAGTAGTATTCCATCATTGTTCGACTTCCCGAAGAGGCGAAGAGCCAAGTGCAGCCCGGACGCTCGTGTGGCAGTTTCATGTGTAGAGTAGTCTAGGATAGTGTGTACCGTCCCGGTAAGCTTAAAATCGTTGGGGTCGGCTCCATGCTATGTGGCCGTCTCGAAGTTTTTTTTTAAAAAAATAGTCTTCTGGCCCTACCCGAAAAATGCCACGCGTACTGCCCGGGAAAAGCCCCGCCCTCAACTTTTAACTACGGAAAATAGTTCGAGCTTGTTTGTTCTATATAAATACAGTACTTATTGTATGTTTATTCACCCGTGGGGTTGTTCAATGAATGGAGGGGCGGGGAGCACAAGTGAACAATACTGTAGTACTAGTAGTAGTAAGTAGGAGTCATACAGTAGTCACCTTAAATAGAGAGTTTCTTTTCTTTAATGCCTTGTACACAAATTGAAACGCTTGTTGTGGAGAGAAAAAACATAATCACTCCACTATATATGGATGCAGGGGCCTAAGCGCTTGCTTTACTAGGGTTGCTCTCTTCATTCTCTCATCCTCTCCAGATATAAACAAGGCAGTGGTATCGACATTTTCTCTCTGCTCACCGTTGGTCACAGATCCGGCCGGATCCCTTCGGCCGGTGTGTGTAGAGGACTAAAAGGTGCATCGTTCACATGGTCATCGCCGCCGAGGGAGGAAACCCACAGCTGCCGGAGAGGCCCGATCCTCTGCCCGTGCCGTTCTCTCCGACACATGGCCGGCTCGGGAGGTCCTCCGACCCTTCTTCCTCCCTGCCGTATTGTTCGCAGATCTGACCTGTCGCCGCCGACATCCCGGCGACCCTCAGGTATAAGTTCTTCGAAAGCGGCCTTGCTCTACTGCCCCAGCTCCTCACGTGTCTGCATGTGCATCTTTTTCTACTCCCATCAGCTCTTCCAAAGCCACCTAAATTTTTAGTATTATTAGAGGTAAAGCTACTTCATGCATTCGAATCTAGGGCTTTGTTCAAACAATGAAGAAAGGGGGGAAAGTTGTAGCATGAATCTAGGACTTGATTCAAAGAGGAAATAATATGGTGAAAGTAGTAGAGACCGGATACCCAACCGGTCTCTTGGTTGAAAAGGGAAATAATGGGAAAACGCAGTACAAAGTGGATAAGGAACAAATCTATTATTGGTTGAAAAAAGGATAGAAAGTGGCGGCTGGTGGACAAGTCAACAGAGTATGTTCAGGATTAGATTTGCTGCCATCACATAGTAAAAGGTCTCCAGGATTAGATTTGTTGCCCTCACATAGTAAAAGGTCTCAGGATTAGATTTGCTGCCCTCACATAGTAAAAGGTCTCCAGGATTAGATTTGCTGCCCTCACATAGTAAAAGGTCTTCAGGATTAGATTTGCTGCCCTCACATAGTACAAGGTCTCCAGGATTAGATTTTCTGTCCTCACATAGTACAATGGCACTCTTGCTGTTTTCCCCAACATGATAAGTAAGTTGCTCCTTTACGCTGCTGAGTGTCCTGGTGTCCCCACGGTCCCATGCCCTTAAACCAACTCTTTAGCTGCTGTTGATTTACTGTGTCTGGTAAACAAGCAATGCCACCATTAAAGTAATCCCATATTTGAGGAATCTCATTGTTGATCGTAATGCTTCTGATAACATGAAGCATTGCTGACGTTTTAAAATTTCTATTGTCCTTGCGTGATTGCCATGAACATAATTAAGATGCTTCTTTTCAATTTGTATATGTTTCGTATATTCTTATTGACCAACAACTGTTTACTTTCAATCTTTTTGTGCAGATAGGGATATCCATTTCACCTTGTTGCTATTGTGACCTTTTGGTGAAGTGCACAAAATACTTTTTTTTGGAATGAGTGTATTGTGCAGTTCAACTAAAATGTCACGTGGGCAACACCTCTCAATTTTGGTGGAACTACACAAAATGGTGATTGGAGTTTCCAAAATCTCCGTCAAGTTCTGCTGGTAATCTCGTGCAACATTTTATTAGCCTTTGCAAGATGGAGCCATCACTATCACCACAATGGCACTTTATTTTAGTGGAACTGCACAAAAGGATAAGAAAATTATAGTTGCACCTTACATGAGCCGGACAACCAACCTTAATGTTCCTCAATTTTAGTGCAACTACTAAAGAAGAACCTACCAGCTCACAAGAGCAAGTACTTCTTGCTAGCTGAATGATGCAATCTTTGCTTCATTTCAGGTGAACTGCAGAAAAAGGCGCATGAATTGAATCACGGAACTCCAGGCAGATCTCATCCAAGTAGAGCTGGAGGTTGAGTTCAAGGAGGCCGTTATTAAAGCGAAATCATGCTCTCTTGTCTCCTTGTTTGTGCTGTGCAAACATGTTGTGCAAACATGAATACTCAACTACAGATGTTGTGACGGTCAAGAGCATTCGCCAAGTTCTTCGATTGTATGACATGGCTAGCCAAGATGGATTTAATCACGATATTCACTTTATCAAAAGGCTCTAATGGGTTGGTTCTGAATCTTGCAAGCTGGGAATCAGTGAGATGTGTAGGCATCTTTGTTGTACTTATTATTTGAATCTTATTTGTTGGTTCTGAATCTTGCAAGCTGGGAATCAATGAGATGTGTAGGCATGTTTGTTGTAATTATTATTTGGATCTTATTTGTTGGTTCTGAAACTTGCAAGCTGGGAAACACGGCATGATGATGCAGAGGACTACAACCATAACAAACAGTTCAAACTTGGTAGTATTATCTTTGTGAAAGTGCGACAAATGTGCTGATCGTGTGCGTCCTGAGAATAATAATTCTAATTGTTGTGCATGTTGATCCTGTGGCACTGATAGAACGAGCGAATGCATTGCTTGTTTTAAGTATAAATTTCTATTAAAGCTAATTGAATTTAAGTAAAGTGACCACTAACTTCGGTTATTACAGTACCAATACAGACCCGCTCGTGAAGCGACGTGTGGCCGAGGGTGCATCTTCTGCCAGGCGTGCAGCGGACGAGGGAGGGGTAGTAACTGTTGTCGCCTGTACACACTCAGCTTACTGTTTAATCCAGTTCCCCAAGAGCTGAAAAACGAACTGCTACCGCCACCTACACACTCGTTCACTCGAAGAGACTCCAATGGCGATCCGAGGGGTGAGCCTACTGGATATGGACTTCAGCAAGGATTTCCCCTTTGAGTTCGTCGTTCAGTCCTATGGCTACACCAAGTTGAATGTGATGTACACCAAGGATACGGACTCGGTGAAGCTCTGCCTCGCCTCAGTCCTATGGCTGCACCAGGTTCTTGAGCATTCGCCAGTTTCATCGGCAGCGCCGACTGCACCTTCGCTACGGTGGAGAGAAGGAAGAACGTGAAGATTCGGCCATCTGGTGCAACAAGCTTATTGACATCCAGAAGAAATACAAGATCATCAACAACGGGCAGGAGAAGGACTCCGTGGTTGACCTCGCTGAGACCATCATCGACCCCTGATACACCAACATGAAAGAAGACGACCTGAACACGTGGGAGGTGTTGGGGAACGTTGCAGAAAACAAAAATTTTCCTACGGTTTCACCAAGATCCATCTAGGAGTTCATCTAGCAACGAGTGATCGGATTGCATCTACATACCTTTGTAGATCACGCGCGGAAGCGTTCAAAGAACGGGGATGAGGAAGGCGTACTCGACGTGATCCAAATCACCGGAGATCCTAGCGCCGAACGGACGGCACCTCCGCGTTCAACACACGTACGGTCAGTGTAACGTCTCCTCCTTCTTGATCCAGCAAGGGGGAGAAGAGGTTGAGGAAGATGGCTCCAGCAGCAACACAACGGCGTGGTGGTGATGGAGCTGCAGTACTCCGGCAGGGCTTCGCCAAGCTCTATGGAGGAGGAGGATGTGTTGGAAAGGGAGAGGAAGGCACCAAAGGCGTGGTGTGAGAGGCCCTCCTTCCCCCACTATATATAGGGAGCCTAGGGGGGAGCGCCGGCCCTAGGAGATGCAATCTCCTAGGGGGGCGGCGGCCAAGGGAGGAATCCCTCCTCCCCAAGGCACCTTGGAGGTGCCTTCCCCCTTTAGGACTCTTCCTTTCTTGATCTCCTGGCGCATGGGCCTCTTGGGGCTGGTGCCCTTTGCCCATATAGGCCAAGGCGCACACCCCTACAGCCCATGTGCCCCCCCGAGGCAGGTGGCCCCACCCGGTGGACCCCCGGGACCCTTCCGGTGGTCCCGGTACAATACCGGTGACCCCGAAACTTGTCCCGACGGCCGAAATAGCACTTCCTATATATAATTCTTTACCTCCGGACCATTTCGGAACTCCTCGGGACGTCCGGGATCTCATCCGAGACTCCGAACAACATTTGGGTTACTGCATATACATATCCCTACAACCCTAGCGTCACCGAACCTTAAGTGTGTAGACCCTAGGGGTTCGAGAGACATGTAGACATGACCGAGATCGCTCTCCGGTCAATAACCAACAGCGGGATCTGGATACCCATGTTGGCTCCCACATGCTCCTTGATGATCTCATCGGATGAATCACAATGTCGAGGATTCAAGCAACCCCGTATACAATTCCCTTTGTCAATCGGTATGCTACTTGCCCGAGATTCGATCGTCGGTATCCCAATACCTTGTTCAATCTCGTTACCGGCAAGTCACTTTACTCGTACCGTAATGCATGATCCCGTGACCAGACACTTGGTCACTTTGAGCTCATAATGATGATGTATTACCGAGTGGGCCTAGTGATACCTCTCCGTCATACGGAGTGACAAATCCCAGTCTTGATCCGTGTCAACCCAATAGACACTTTCGGAGATACCCGTAGTATACCTTTATAGTCACCCAGTTACGTTGTGACGTTTGGTACACCCAACGCACTCCTACGATATCCAGGAGTTACACGATCTCATGGTCTAAGGAAAAGATACTTGACATTGGAAAAACTCTAGCAAACGAACTATACGATCTTATGCTATGTTTAGGATTGGGTCTTGTCCATCACATCATTCTCCTAATGATGTGATCTCATTATCAATGACATCCAATGTCCATAGTCAGGAAACCATGACTATCTGTTGATCAACGAGCTAGTCAACTAGAGGCTTACTAGGGACATGTTGGTGTCTATTATTCACACATGTATTACGATTTCCGGATAACACACTTATAGCATGAATAAAGACAATTATCATGAACAAGGAAATATAATAATAATGCTTTTATTATTGCCTCTAGGGCATATTTCAACAGGAGGTACCTCTGAATCTAGCCTACGTAACCTACGCGGCCAAGGACGCATATGCATGCTACGACATGTACAGGTAGATCTTGGACATGAGGGCGTGTCTGCTTGCCGTAACCGACGAGTACACGGACAGCCGTAGCGTCATGATCAAGCGTGCCAGGAAGGTCTAGATGTTGTACTTTATCTGTTTATAAGCACCTTTATCATCTGAGTGTTTCATGCATTAGCCTATGTGTCGTAATTATCTGTTTTGTCCGAAATATTTCTTTTAAGAACCCATTAACCTGATTGCTTTTTTTAGTGGCTATTTGCTTATGTATGTAAACTAGTTCACTTGTCCATAAAAAAAACTAGTTCACTTGTCCGTAAAAAAACTAGTTCACTTGTCCGTAAAAAAAACTAGTTCACTCGGCTGCCATGCTTTGAATCTCCTTCCTCCCAACATATTCCCCTCCTCAGGTGGACCCAGCAGGTCTCTGAATTTTCTCCCACTTTCTTTTTCGATGTAAACTGAGTTTTCTCCCAGTACTTTCCCCTAGAACCAACTCAACTGTCCCACGTCTAGCCTAAAAAAGAATAATACCCCACATACTATTAACTCATCAAATTAAAATGATATTTTATTTCATAAGTTGAAAGTTCTTACAAAATAATAATAATTGTTTATATGTAACTTGGCAAGTTAACTCCTAGTGATTGCATACATAAGCTTGCAAAGATTTTACCGACGTGCAATCATGTGTTTATGTTTTTATAACATTTCTCCGTCTAGCCCAACATGATATTTTCACCCAGCCCAGCAAGTCCGCGGATTTCGAGAAAAATGCAAATGGGATTTAAACGGGTTGCATAGATGCCACATCATTGTTTCACCCAGCCCACCAAATGGACTAAAAACAAATGGACTGGCTGACATGTGGGCCAGTAGGTCGAAGCCTAAGAAGGCGTCGGATTTACATCCAACGGCCGGCATTCTTCTTCAATCTCTCGTCTTCTTCGCCCAGCGCTGCCGGAACCGCCATAGTGGGTGGCTGACTTGTGGGCCTAGTAAGTTGACGAGGACGAAGGGCTTTGTCAACTTAGTCAATATGAACGATTCTAGCTCCAGTGATCGTACGATGTCCATCCAACGGCCATAGTGCTTCTTCAACCTCTGGTCTTCTTGCTCGAGCCGCCCAAAGCAGCGCCGGTCGTGTCATGTTCTCCTGCCTCTCGTGGCCGGCTGTGATGCCGCGGAGGCCTCACCGCCCCTACTACTCCCACCGCTGGCCCAGGGTATCCCTCTACTCACCCACACCCCTGTTATTCTGCGGCGATGGCAGCTGTAACGCCCTCGATGCGGCTATATCTCCCACGTGTCGAAGCATGAGTTAGAGGCATAACCACATTGAAAGCAATGTCGCAAGTGAGGTAATCTTCACACAACCCATGTAATACATAAGGGAAAGAGATACATAGTTGGCTTACAATCTCCACTTCACACAATACATTAATAAAGCATGACATCATCCAGATACACACAAGGTCCGACTATGGAACCAAAAATAAAAGAAGACTACCCCAAAAGCTACACAGATCCCTGATTGACCCCAACTGGGCTCCACTATTGATCAACTAGAACGAAGCAACATAAAGGACACGATCTTCATCGAGCTCCTCCTTGAGCTTGGTTGCGTCACCTGCTCGGTTTCATCGGCACCTGCAAAGTGGTTTTGAAAGTATCTATGAGTCACGGGGACTCAGCAATCTCACACCCTCGTGATCAAGACTATTTAAGCTTATAGGAAGGGTAAAAGGTATGAGGTGGAGCTGCAGCAAGCGACTAGCATATTTGGTGGCTAACATACGCAAATGAGATCGAGAAGAGAAGGCAAAAGCACGGTCGAGAATCTATGATCAATAAGTGATCCTAGAACAACCTACGTCAAGCATAACTCTAACACCGTGTTCACTTCCCGGACTCCGCCGAGAAAAGACCATCACGGTTACACACGCGGTTGATGCATTTTAATTAAGATAATCTTTAGGTTTTCTACAACCGGACATTAACAAATTCCCATCCGCCCATAACCGCGGGCACGACTTTCGAAAGTTCAAATCGCTGCAGGGGTGTCCCAACTTAGCCCATCACAAGCTCTCATGGTCAACGAAGGATATTCCTTCTCCCAGGACAATCCGATCAGAACAAAATATTCATGTTCCAACATGGAACAAACTCCAATCTTCACCCGCAACAAAATATTCATGTTCCAACATGGAACAAACTAAGAGATATTGTGATATCCCAACAAAATATTCATGTTCCAACATGGAACAAACTCCAATCTTCACTCGCAACTAACAACGCTATAAGAGGGGCTGAGCAAAGGGTAACATAGCCAAACAACGGTTTTCTAGGACAAGGTGGGTTAGAGGCTTGGCTTAACAATATCTGAGGCATGATAAGCAAGTGGTAGGTATCGCGGCATAGGCGTAGCAAAAGAGCGAGCAACTAGCAAGCAAAGATAGAAGTGATTTCGAGGGTATGGTCATCTTGCCTGAAATCCCGCAAGGAAGAAGAACGAGTCCATGAAGAAGACAAACGGACATAGTCGAACGGGTCCTCACAAACATGACATTATTGGAACCAACCCGAAGAAGCAACACCGAAAAGAAGCACACAACATAGTAAACAACCAACACATGAACATGGCATGATATGCGGGATGTGGTATGCGGCGCATATGCATGATTTGGAAAGGAATGATTGAACCTGGCCTCAACATGGAAATCCAAGAGTGCCACTATAAAGAGGAGTTGATTTCGGTTAAAATCGATATAAAGATCATCGGAATCGGATGCACGGTTTGGAAATGGCAAGCAAAACAAATATGGCACCGGTCTGCGATTAACAGCAAGTAGCCTTCTAAATGCATCAATATAAATATGCTATAGCACTGAAACATGGCAACAAAATACATGGCAGGGATCCACTCATGATGCTTGACAAAAGATGAACACTGAGCTATGTCTAATTCACTCATTAACAGGTTCAAACAAGCATGGCAAAAGTGCAAATGATAACAGGTTTCAGACTTGGTGAAATAATAACAAGTCAGGAATTTATCATCAGGAAGCAATCTTTAGAGCATGAAAACTACATGCTATAGGAACATAACATGGCAAAGCAAGGTATGGCATGAAGTAACTAAAAGCATATAACAAAAGTCCCTTAGTGACCATGAGCCAAAAGGGATCAAAGAATACAATTGCAAGCATGTGAACATAGCAAAAACATAAACAGATTCAGACTTAGTGAAAAATTGGAGCATGCAAAACAGATAATGAGTAGGCATGTTTTACGAGCTTGATGCACTCACTACAAAGCATGGCATGACATACTAAGCATACGCCCATCAAGAAGACATGGCATAGAAGATAGACATGGCAGGAACAACAACATAGCATGCACGGATCAATAGCAACAACCTCAGCAAAATCGCTAAACATGTTAACAATCTGCCAGGAACATTTTATAGCAAAAGTAGAGCTCGATTGACTCAAGCTAGGGTGCTCCATAAATGCAAAAAAAGACATGGATGGATAGAGCACCACAATATTAACAAAACCTCCTTACTGAACATCCTCAAAAGAGGCACGGATCACTAGGAAACAACATGAACATATGGCATAAAAACAATAACAGGACAAGGACTTAGTGAAATTCAAGTCCCTGAAATCAGAATCACTGTGTGAGCTACTTTGCATGCTTGTGCTAGTCACCACAAGGATCACAAAAATACATGTCATGCACCCCTGTAAATATGGCATGGCATTTAACAAAACACATCTAGAGCTCAGGATCATAGCATGCACACATTAATCATTGCAAAAATGACAAAAGGCCATTTGCTGAAACAGATCTGACATATTCCTCACATAGCCCTCTTCCAACAGCATTTCGGGCCTCAAGATGAGCTCAAATTAAAATGATGCAATGAGGTGAAATGATGTACTCGTCGAGACGAACATTTTGATATGCTACATGCATGAATCGGAGCAACGGATGCAGAGTTATGATGCGATGAAGATTGCAAAAAGTTAGGGTTCCGGGGATGAAAGTCAACCGAGTTTTGGATCTGGATCTGGATCAGCCGGAATCACTGTAGCAGCATGGAAACCGATGATGGACGGAATGCTCGAGGTCATCGGAGTTTGACGTCGAGGCGGGCGAGGTTGACGAAGTCGCCGGAGAGGGTCATCGCCGGCGAGAAGAGACAGCAAGGCGGCGCGGGCGCGGTCGCCGCGGGCGGAGAAGGGCGCGGCGGCGGGCGCGGAAGCCGGGGTGTCGGCAACGCTCGCTGGCACTGGAGAAGCGCGGCGGTGCAGCGATGGCGGCGGCGGGCACGCGACAAAGGGCGTAGGGGGCGACGCACGGCCCGGTCGCGCAGAGGCGAAGGCCGGCTTTGGGCCGAGCGGGCCTCAGCGGTGGGAGGAGGCGGCCGACCATGTGGCGCACCCTGATTCGCCGCGGGCGGTGGCGTCGGCTTGTCCGGCGCGGCGGACAATGTCCGGCGGCGCGCGATGTGGAAATTAGGGTTAGGGGAAAGAGAAGACCCGGGATTTCAAATGGAGGGGTCTATTTATAGAGGTAGAGGGAGCTAGGAAGCTTCAAATGAGGTGCGGTTTGCGGCCACGCTATCGTGATCGAACGCTCTAGATGATGGGGCAGGTTTTGGTGGGTTTTGGGCCAGTTTGGAAGGGTGTTGGGCTGCAACACACACGAGGCCTTTTCGGTCCCTCGGTTAACCGTTGGAGTATCAAACGAAGTCCAAATGGCACGAAACTTGACAGGTGGTCTACAGGTAGTAAACCAAGGCTGCATGACAAGTCTCGGTCCAATCCGAAAATGTTTAACACCCGCTCACAAAAAGAGGTAGAAAAGGGACACCAGGTGACATAGGAGCGCCGGATCGCAAAACGGACAACGGGGAAAATGCTCAGATGCATGAGACGAACATGTATGCAAATAAAATGCACGTGATGACATGATATGCAATGCATGACAGGCAAGCAAAGACAAGGCAACAACAGCGAATAACTGGAGGACACCTGGCACATCGGTCTCAGGGCGTTATAGCAGCCTCACGCCGCAGTCGAACCAGTGAACCCTCGTACTCCTCTCCGCGTGGGCATCCACTGTCGCATCTTCCCTGGCTCCGCGTCGTCCCCTTCCTAGGCCTCACCGTCGTCCACCGCCTTGGTGCTCTCGGCACGGCGTGGTCAATGTGGTCAACGACCAACTTCCATCAGAAGAGTACTGTACGTGGAGAGGCTGACAGCAGGGTCCACGGCCACAGCCTAGTTTTTTTGTGATTTGCCAAGTAAGTCGCTTTGGCAGGCCTATTGGGCTGCAAATCTTTCAAGACGAGGAGAGCTTCATTCGGCTGGTCGAGAAAATGGCCTATCAGTAATGAGAAATGGGTTGTGTCGGATTTCAGGTTCCGGCAGACCCTTGAGGTTTGAACACTGGGGTACGCGCGGAGATCTCGCTTCCTACCTACCTGCACCCCTCCGCCTCGCTAAGATCTAAACTATGGAAAGAAAAACACAAGAGACACAGGGTTTATACTGGTTCGGGCCACCGTTGTGGTGTAATACCCTACTCCAGTGTGTGGTGTGGTGGATTGCCTCTTGGGCTGATGATGATGAATGATACAAGGAAGAACAGCCTCGCGAGGGTCTGTTCTTGGCAGGGGCGATGAACTGCTGGGAGGAGTTCAGCCAACTTTCTCTCTCTCTCTCTCTCTGATCGAACCCCTCTCTAAAGGACCTCCTGTCTAGAACCCCTTCTCCAAAAAAAAACCCTTTGCTCTATGGGTGGCTGGTCCTATTTATAGAGGCCCTGGTCCTCTTCCCAAATATCGAGCGGGAGGGGAGCCAACAATGGCGGGCTAATTTGAAGGGGGGCAGCTAGTACTAGCTATCCTGACAAAAGTAGTCTTCGCCTGCACAAAGCTCTGGTGGTGACGTAGTCTTGGGCTCCACGATGACCTCCGTCTTGCAGTCCTTCTGGTCTTGGTCTTGTTGCACCGAAATGGCAACCTTTGCCTGATGCCTCGGTACTCCGCGGCTGCGCTTGCCCCCTTTGTACCAAAGAGGAAAGGAGGACACTGTGCGGGCTGGCACCCGCCTGGCGCCCTTGGTCGTCATGGCTTGCGTCACGGGCACCTCGTGAGGTACCCCGCCTTCATCTCTCCGCCTCCTCGTGAGCCAGCCTAATGAGGCCGTGCCTGAGGAAGCTCCGCGGTGTCCGCCCATCGAGGCTTGGCCCCTCACGAGGGTCTTGGGTTTGTGTTGGTGAAGATGGGCCGCGCTGGGCCCCCCTTTGAGCCACGCCGCAGGCAGGCAAGTCTGGGGACCCCCGTTCCCAGAACGCCGACAGTAGCCCCGGGGCCCAAGGCGCGCCCGGACTTGGCCGTGCAGGGAGGCGGAAGGGCAAAAGCGAAGCGCCGCGGGCCCTAACAGCCTGCGTCCTTGGGCACCGCGTGGCGGTTGATTGGATGTGGGCGGCACTGTTCCCCACGCCCTCCTTATTTTGCGCCATGCTAGGCGGACCCGTAGTCGTACACAGCCGTTCCCCTTTCTGTTGCTCGAGCGCCCTCTGTCCTTCCTCCGCTCGAACTCTGGTTTCTATTTTCAACCCAATCTTGAACCTCCCCCCCTTCCCATCGCCATGGCTCCGACAAAGAAGGGAAGAGGGGAGAAACCCGTGTCTCCGCCTTGCTCGCCGCCGTTGGCGGACCCCGCCGAGGGCTTGGGCAAGGTCAGCTCGGCTCTGGCCACCATCTTCAACGAATGCGGGAGGACGAGGGCCTGGCCCGCGTCCCACTTCTCCATTGACAGGATAGTCACCGAGGTCCCGTATTTTGCCGACGCCCTATGGGCGGGTCTGGTTCCTCCCTTTTCTGATTTCTTCAATGTCATGCTTTCCCACTATCAGATCCACATGATGCATCTGGGTCCTGAATCCATCACTCTCCTTTCGGTCTTCGCCTTTGTTTGCGAGGCTATGATGGGCATCCTTCCTTTGGTTGCCTTGCCGCGCCACTTTTTCTCGCTGCGCCTTGTTGACCCTACCCAATGCTGGGCATGTGTGAGCTTCGTTGCCGCGTCTAAGACGGCAGCCTCTGGGATTGACTTCAAGCTCCCTCCGCCCGCAGCTGGGTTCCGTGAGCGGTGGCTGTATGTGGATGCTGGGGTGCCCAACCCCCTGCTGTCGGAGCCAACTTCGCCTGCTGTCCCCAATTCGGGCTGGGGCCAGGAGACGCTTGAGAGCCCCCGGCTCGTCTTCGTTTGGCACCGCTTCGCATTCTTGAGGTCGCTTGGCGTGACAGCGCCCAAGGTGGTGAAGGAGTTCCTGCTACGCCGCGTTGCTCCTCTCCAACGCCACTCCCGCCGGATGTGGGCCTTCAGCGGGCGCGACGATCGTATGAGGCTCCAGGAAGAGGACCTGACGCCTGAAGTGCTGAGGACGGCGCTCTTGACCCTGACAGGGGACCCCAACCCTGGCAGCATGCAGCAGGGAGGGGCCTTGTTGTACCTCTGCCAGAGCAGGGGCGATTTTGTGAGGCAGATGCCTATCTTTGATGAGTGGGGGCCGCGCCCCGCCGGCCTCCAGGGGCCTCGCGAGAACCCAGTGGTGGTGACTGCCCTTCCAGTCAGCCAAGGCGACTCTTCCTCAAGTGGCGGAGCAGGGAGGCATGAGGCGCCAGAGGCCGAGGGGGCTCCCGGCGGGGTGACAGCGCTGGACGATGCTCATGAGGAAGCAGTTATTGGGGCCCGTGCCGCTGAGGCTGAGGGTGACAAGCAGCTGCCCTCTGCGCCTACGACCGAGGCCCCTGAGGCTCCGGCGGCTTCTCTTGGCGAGGCGATTGGTGGCGCACATCAGGCAGGCGCCCCTGACGCAGATCGCCTTGACGCTCCATCTTCGTCGCAGGTTGATCCCTGCGCCCAACTCTTTGGCCGCTTCCGCATGGACTTTGAGGCCCTCCGGAAGAAAAGGGAGGCCCTGGGCGACGATAACCCTTGTCACCTACTGAAGCGTAGGAAGTACTTCGCCACTGATGAGTAAGCCTTCTCCTTTCCCAGCTCCCGATCCTTCTGTTGCTCTTACTGACCCTTGCTCCGCAGGCCCCTTCCAGCCGAGCTTGCGGAGACGGCTGAGGAGCCGTCCCCCTTGGCTTCGTCCCCTTCATCGTCCTCAAGCGCTCCGAGTAGCGGAGCCCTTGTGGTGAAGGCGATCGAAGAGGCGAATCATCCTGAGGTGTATCGTGGCCCTGCGCACCTTGCGATCCTCCTTCGCGGGCCTTCTCGTGGCATAGCCAGCCTGCCGTGGGCTTCTCGCTTGGTCGTGGACTGCGATTGGCTGAGGCGCTCCCTGCGCTCTTCGCCTGGGGGTGGACTGGCTCCAGGCCGGGCTTCTGACACGGCGTGCCCGGCCGTCGCGAGGGTGCCAGCCCCCAGCCCGGAGGGGGAGTGCTGACTCGTAGCCCCCGGCGCTTGCTTGGGGCAGATGATGGTGTGGAAGACGTGCTCGAGCGCGCTCGGGAGCGTCGCGCTCTCTGCCAAGGATTCCTTCGAAGGGTGGCTGACGCGATAAGCCTGCTTGGAGAGGAGCTTGCCGATGAAGACGCGCGCCTTGAGGCCGAGGGCCTACGCCTGGTTGTAGAGAGGCGCGAGCTGGAGGGCGCCATCGCCCTTGCGTGCCGTCAGCGTGATCTTGACGATGCAGAGGCCAAGGCTTCGCTGGTGGCCTCTCGGGAGGCCCGATCTTGGGCCGCTGAGGAGGCCCAGGAAGCCGACCGGCGGCGAAAGGCGGCGGAGGAGCGGGCTCGGGAGCTCCTGGTCTGGTGCCACTCATTGGAGGAGCAGGTGGAGCTGCGTGAGGCAGCCCTTGCGTTGATGAAGGTGGCCTCTGGCGACTCAGCAGAGCTCCAGAAGTGTGAGGAGGCGCTGACGCTGGAAGCCGCCGAACGTACCCGCGAGTACGAGCGCCTGGAGACGAGGGAGCGCTTCGTGACACAGGCGGAGGATGATGTTGCTGCACAGGAAGGCCGTTTCCTGGAGGAGGTCGGACGTCGAGTGGCGATGGCGCATTTGAAATTTGAGCACGAGTTCAAAGAGAAGCTGGGGTTGATTCGGGTCGAAGCTAAAGGCAGGACTGCCGCCTTGAGGGCCAAGCTGGAGGAGGCGATGCGGCGGGCCGATGCTTTCCGGGGTGCCCTTGAGGTGGCGCAAGGTGAGTTAACCACCTCCCAGGCTGAGGTGCTCCTTCTTCGCCAGCGGGTGGAGGAGGCTGAGGCAGTCGCGTGCCAGAATGCGGACGAGATACGTCAGCGGCGGATCCTGGAGCATGAGCACGGCCCCATGCTCACCACGCTCCGGGAGAGAGCCAACACAGCCTTGGGCAACGTCTATGAGGCGGCTATTGGTGAGCCGCACGCAGTCAACTATGCTGGCAATCTTCAATTCTTCACTGACGTGGTGACGCAGCTTGAGGCGCGGTCGGTCAGGGCTGACAGGTTGGTGGAGGAGAGGAGCCGCGCCCTGCTCGGGCGCACCTTTTCTCGTGTCTTCATCCACCTCCGGAACATGGATCCCCACTTTGATTTTGACGCCGCCATCGCCCCAGTCCCCCAGGCCGTCCGAGGCGATCTGGCGCACTGGCTGGAAGACAATGTGGATGCTCTTATCAGGGCCTTCGCTTCAGACAACGACGACGTGATCGTGGCAGCCGACGAGGGTGGCGTGGTGAACGGCCCTGACGCCGCTGGCGGCGACACAGACAGCGATGGCGAGTTCAGCAACGCCAGCAACGGCTTGGGTGGTGCTCCTGAGAATGCAGTAGGGGATCTATCCGACTGATTGTGCATCGTTCCTACTTCCTTACCCTGCATGAATAGAACTCAGGTTTTGGCCTGATGGCAGTGAGAGCATTTTGGAGGGGGAGCCCCTTATGTAAAACTTGTGTTCATCGTATTAGTAGACGCTACATTGCCCATGCGCCCGCGCCAAGTGGTTGGCCTAAGCGACGCGCTGGTCGGCTAGTTTACCTTTGTCCCGTGCTGGCCCTGAGGCAGCCTGTGGGAGGTTGTGGTGTCTCGAGTGTTCCCTGATTGGGTTCGTAGGATCTGCAGTAAAACACCCTCCTGAGAGGACACGTCGGCGGCAGTCTGGGCTGCGCGCAAGCTAGGCCTGACCCGGCTCGCGAGGGGCTCGTGAGGGGAGGGAGCTGAGGCGAAGTGGTAACCAAAACGCGAGAAATTGCTCGAACGAGACTAAGCACCCCTTCCCCGAACACACGCAAATCTCAAATTCGAATCCAACTTGAATCTAGCGGCGGAAAGCGACAACCAAAGGGAAAGCAAGGAAAGCAAACAAAAGGCCGCGTCCGGCACCTAGACTAGTCTTGGACATCTTCTCACCAGCGCGGAGCTAAGTGCGGCCACTCGGCGTGGGAGGGAGCCCCAAGGCCTGAGGCCGGCACCCCTGAGACTCCGGGGCGTGTACAGCCCCACTCATTATTACGTGAGAGTGTCATGGGGCGGCGAGCTTCACAGGCACTGGGCCTTCTTCACAGGTACTGGTCTTGCTTCATATCGCCAGACGAGCGCCCCACCTTGCGCCACACTCTAGTGCCATCAACGACGACCGAAACCAGGATGCCGCCGATGGGGTAGAGCGGTCGCCAGCGGTTCCCCCGACGACCACGGGTCCTCCGACGGGGGCAGGCCCTGAGGCACCTCCCCAGCGGAGGGCCTACCTCCTGAGAACACCTTGCTCCGAACGCCGCGGTGGTGATGTCGGATCCTGGCCCCTCTCCTGCAGCCCCCTGCGCCCTCCTCCCGAGGGGTAGGAGACTGTGGGAGCGGGGCAGCTGCTCGCTGTGGTGACCTGCACCTCCTGCGATACATGGTTAGCGTATGCCTGCTCCTGAAGAATTAGCGGTACCCGATAATCGTTGCCTCCAGCGTGGCCAGTGGGACCGTCCCGGGACTCCCGGAAAGGCTCAGCTTCTGGCGCCTCGTCCCCCCAGCTTGGGCTGAGGAGCGAGCCTTGTTCGCTCTCGTGAGGGTGTCCTTGGTCCATCATGAGGGGCACGTATTCCTCTGGCGCCGCCATCCCGAAGGCCATGCCGCAGTGCCCCACATGCCACGCGGTCCTGCCTGACGCGCCCGCTGTGTGGTGGCAGCGCGGCTGTCCGCTGGGGCCGCCGGTCATGTCAAGTCCTTTTTCTTCGCGGACCGGGAGCGGGGGCAGCGCCGCCACCGGTCCGATGCTGATAGCTTCGCTAGCGTTGGAGTAGCCTTGGAGCCCGCGGGCGCGTGTGGAGCCCCCGCGCGTGCCGCCCTGGGCTTGAGATGGGCGCTGGGTGCAGAAGGGGTGAGCCCCCGAGGCGGCGAAGCCCAGGAGCTCCGCCACCCGCTCCAACAGCACGTCGCGGCCGCCCTCCAGCAGCCTGCACTACAGCAGCTCTCGGGCCACCGTGAGCGCGGCCCTCGAGTTCGCCTGCTCCTGGCGGGTGTATGGTGTCGTGGTCGCGGCGTGATTGGAGTCCCTTGCTGCCGACCGCGCCTGCCGCGGTGTGGGAGCTGTCGAAGCCTGTCTGCGTCGCCCGCGGCACGCAGCGCCCTGTGGACCGTGAGCTGCCTGGGGCACGGGGTCGCCCGAGGCGAGCGGTTCTGTGCAAGCGGGCCACGCCGCCCATGGATCTGGGTTGCCCGCCTGGTCGCCGGACATGGTGATGACGACGCGATGGGGCACGAAGCGATAGAAGGTGGATTCCGACGCACCCCTACCTGGCGTGCCAAATGTCGGATTTCGGGTTCCGACAGACCCTTGAGGTTCGAACACTGGGGTGCGCATGGAGATCTCGCTTCCTACCTACCTGCACCCCTCCGCCTCGCTAAGATCTAAACTATGGAAAGAACAACACAAGAGACACAGGGTTTATACTGGTTCGGGTCACCGGTGTGGTGTAATACTCTACTCCAGTGTGTGGTGTGGTGGATTGCCTCTTGGGCTGATGATGATGAATGATACAAGGAAGAACAGCCTCGCGAGGGTCTGTTCTTGGCAGGGGCGATGAACTGCTGGGAGGAGTTCAGCCACCTTTCTCTCTCTCTCTCTCTCTCTCTCTCTCTCTCTCTCTCTCTCTCTGATCGAACCCCTCTCTAAAGGACCGCCTGTCCAGAACCCCTTCTCCAGAAAAAAAACCCTTTGCTCTGTGGGTGGCTGGTCCTATTTATAGAGGCCCTGGTCCTCTTCCCAAATATCGAGCGGGAGGGGAGCCAACAATGGCGGGCTAATTTGAAGGGGGACAGCTAGTACTAGCTACCCTGACAAAAGTAGTCTTCGCCTGCACAAACCTCTGGTGGTGACGTCGTCTTGGGCTCCACGATGACCTCATCTTGCAGTCCTTCTGGTCTTGGTCTTGTTGCACCAAAATGGCAACCTTTGCCTGATGCCTCGGTACTCCCCGGCTGCGCTTGCCCCCTTTGCACCAAAGAGGAAAGGAGGACACTGCGCGGGTTGGCAACCGCCTGGCACCCTTGGTCGTCATGGCTTGCGTCACGGGCACCTCGTGAGGTACCCCGCCTTGATCTCTCCGCCTCCTCGTGAGCCAGCCTGATGAGGTCGTGCCTGAGGAAGCTCCGCATCATCCGCCCCGCGAGGCTTGGCCCCTCGCGAGGGTCTTGGGTTTGTGTTGGTGAAGATGGGCCGCGCTGGCCCCCCTTTGAGCCACGCCGCAGGCAGGCAAGTCTGGGGACCCCCGTTCCCAGAACGCCGACAGTAGCCCCCGGGCCCAAGGCGTGCCCGGACTTGGCCATGCAGGGAGGCGGAAGGGCAAGAGCGAAGCGCCGCGGGCCCTAACAGCCTGCGGCCTTGGGCATCGTGTGGCGGTTGATTGGATGTGGGCGGCACTGTTCCCCCACGCCCTCCTTATTTTGCGCCATGCTAGGCGGACCCGTAGTCGTACACAACCGTTCCCCTTTCTGTTGCTCGAGCGCCCTTTGTCCTTCCTCTGCTCGAACTCTGGTTTCTGTTTTCAACCCAATCTTGAACCTCCCCCCCCCCTTCCCATTGTCTGGGGACCCCCGTTCCCAGAACGCCGACAGGTTGTACATTTTTAAAACACATCAAACCGGCAATTAGTTTCAAATATCTTTTTTTTCATTTTGAGATTTTAAATTACATTAATTTTTATGCATGGAGAATTTGTTGGATTTTATATTGATATACATTTATTTTTAAAATCAGTTTGAATGTGAGTCAAAATTTCAGGATTAAAAACAGTTCGGACCGTGCCGAAATATGCAAAATTTCGGATAATTTTTTAACCGTGGCCACAATATGGGTTGTAATGCTAACCAAAAGAATATGGGCTTCAAAAAACCTTAAGAATTAGCAAATGGGCTGTAAATTATTAGAAATAATGGCAGATGGGTTGTGTGCTGTTTTCCATAGATTTGAGGCTTTCCTAAAAAAAAGGTTGACACACAAGCAGTGACTGTTGGATGTCCATCGAACGGCCGTCGTGCTTCTTCAATCTCTGCTCTTCCTGCTCCACCCGCTCGAACAAGCGCCGGTGGGACTGCCTGCTCCCTCCTTCCCACGGCCGGCTGTGCTGCCGCGCAGGCCTCACCGCCCCACCGTACTCCCATCGCTGGCCTAGCCATCCCTCTACTCACCCACACCTGTTGTTATTCTCCGGGGATGGCAGACGAACACTTAAACCCTCATACAGTCGTACTCCCCTCCGCATGGGAAACAACTGTCGAGTCTTCCCTTCCTCCGTGTCGTTCCCTTCCTAGGCCTCGTCGTTGTCCACCACCCTAGTGCTCTTGGCGCGGCCTGGTCAACATGGTCAACGACCGACATGCATCTGAAGTGGACTGTACGTGGAGAGGCCGACAGCTGGGTCCACGGCCGCACGCAAGGAAATGCCTCCTTATTACACGCAAAATAATGATTCCTCCACCTGACATCAGGGAACCACCGAAAGGGCCTCTGTATTTCGCGAAAGAAACGTTACCGCCGCTGACAACTCGGACCCACCAGCTATATCTTTGCACGCAAGGAAGTGCCTCCTTATTACGCACAAAAAAATGAATACTCCCCCTGTTAGCTGGGACCCAGTATAGTGGCAGGCTGACTTGTGGGCCTACTAAGTTGACAGGGACGGAGGGCTTTGTCAACTTAGTCAATATGCACGATTCTAGCTCCAGTGACCATACGATGTCCATCCAATGGTCGTAGTGCTTCTTTAACCTCTGGTCTTCTTGCTCCAGCCGCCCAAACCAGTGACGGTCGTGCCTCGTGCTCCTGCCTCCCGTGGCCGGCTGTGATGCGGCGGAGGCCTCACCGCCCCTACTACTCCCACCGCTAGTCAGGCCATCCCTCTACTCACCCACATCCCCTGTTATTCTGCGGCGATGGCAGCCTCACACAGCGGCGAACCAGTGAACCCTCGTACTCCTCTACACGTGGGCATCCACTGCCGCGTCTTCCCCGGCTCCGGGTCGTCCCCTTCCTAGGCCTCGCCGTCGTCCACCGCCCTGGTGCTCTCGGCACGGCGTGGTCAACGTGGTCAAGGAACGGCTTCCATCGAACTTGGACTATATGTAGAGAGGCTGACAGCTGGGTCCACGGCCGCAGCAAGGAAGTGCCTCCTTATTATGTGCAAAATAATTATTCCTCCACCTGACAGCGGGGACCCACCGAACGGGCCATCATATTTCATGAAAAAACGTTTGCCCCTGACTGCTGGGACCCACCAGCTACATCTTCGCACGCAAGGAAGTGCATCCGGGCAAAAAAAACGATTCGCCCCCCTGACTGCTGGGACCCACCAGCTACATCTTCACAGGCAAGGAAGTGCCTGACAGTCGGGACCCACCTGGTCGAAGCGTACGTAGCGTTGTCATTCTGGTCGCGAATGTGTACGTACATATATACTGGTGGATGTAGAGGCCCGCACGTGTCGTAGTAGATGCACATACGTGTCGTAGTAGAAGCGCGCACGTAGCATGTACATGTACGTACAACGGCCAGGGTGCAAGAAAGAAAATACGGCCACGTATATGTACATACGGGCGGGGTCTCGAACACCTACTCGCGCATACATAAGGCCAGGGCTCGTGTACATGGCTGGGTCAGAACGGAGAAACAGCGTCGTCATCGTGTTCATGGGGAGGCAACGGAATGCGTCGTGTTCATGGGGAGGCAACGGAATGCGTCGTGTTCGTCGAGAGGCAACGGAACGCGTGGGAGCCAACCGGCTAGGTCAGAACGGAATGCGTGGTCATGTTCATCGGGAGGGCTTGGACAGAACAGGCGATGGAAACGAGGCCTGGCGTACAGCAAAACGAAGGAAACGGACCTCCTACGTTCGGAACGGGGTCCTGTTGATCGGGAGGGGTGTGGCGTACCGCAAAACAGAGGAAACGGGCCTCCTACGGTCGAAACAGGGGTCATGTTGATCGGGAGGGGTGTGGCGTACCGCAAAACGGACGAAACGGACCTCCTATGGTCAAAACGGGGGTCCTGTTGATCAGGAGGGGTGTGGCGTACCGCAAAACGGACGAAACGGACCTCCTACGGTCGAAACGGGGGTCATGTTCATTGGGAGGGGTGTGGCGTACCGCAAAACGGGACTCCACGAGATACTGTTCATCTCCACC